>NC_064598.1:90983118-91285471 GCF_943734845.2 Anopheles funestus | reverse complement strand
GCAGCGCACAAAACGCATTATTAAATTCACACACATAAAATACGTGGCTGGACGAATTTTGGACAAATGTCCCACTTAGAATATTACTACATGAGGTTTATTTACGGTCAGGAATGGAATTCTTTCGAGTGAGAAGATGAAAATCAATGCTACCACGTTCCATTAGTTACAGTATTTATGAGGTAGCTTTTTTCGTTGTGTTTGAAGTTCTAAAGGCCAAAGTTAATGACCGAAAATTGGAACAATGACAGTCTCCGTCAGAGGTGCCACGTTGCACCTGATGTAACGACCGAAGTAATTACTCGATATAGATCAAACAAATATTTTTTGTAGCCATATGTATTCTATTTTTGCAATATATTTAGGGTTATACTTAGAACAAATTATAACCAGAGTATAAACAACACTTTCCTCATAAGATAAAAAGAACATCCAAGTTGAAGTTCAAAGCTCGAAACACATAGGACAGGAAGATGGGAAAATTGGATTTGGAAGCTTTTGGGGAAATAATTTGCTGCATAACGATAAAAGTTTTGTGATGGAAGCTAATGATCTTAAGAACAAATGAGGTAACTATATTTCTACTATCTAATGTGTTCCTGTTCGTGCAGGATTGTAGAAGGAGCTTGTCATTTGTCTGTGGCTGTTGTCGGTAGAGTACAGGAAAAAAAAAAATACACCAAAAATCATCTGTTCGTCCTCGTACGTCTGCAAAAGTACCGTACCGGGGAGTGAATGGGAAGGGAAATAATTTTGATCATCGTACCGTTTTGTGTCAAACCATAGGGAACAGAAAAGGAAAAAGATAACCAACTTAAATTCAAACCGAAAAGAAACCAAACCAAAAGAAAACCCATCACAGTCATTGGCGAAAGTTGTGAGGAGAAAAAGAGAGAAATACAGCAGCGTGACAGAAAAGACGATGCAGCTCACAAACAAAGGTGAGCGTGAATCTAAAAATCCAGTTCCACAACAGCAAATATGTAGCCACACAGATCGAAAAGGCGTAAGTAAAAGAAAAAAACGGGTGAAAACAACATATACAATCCACAAAAAAGTATAACTGCACACCTGAAAGGAAAAGAAGCGGTCTACATTGAAGAGTAGAGAACGGGATGGTGAGAAGGCAAATTAAATACAGCAGCGGGCATATTTAAACACACAGATTTAGCGACCATCGAAGGTGGCCCTTCTGGTGTGCTTGGGTGTGCAGTGTGCAGTAGTTAAGTGAGAAGGAATTGTTTTTTTTTTGTTAAACAATTAGTTTGTATGGAAAATCATAACAAACGAACGTAAATACGTTAATCAAAACAATGCAAAAAGCCACGACACATAGGTTGTTTTTTTGGGTTAATTAATTTAGATCGAACGTTAATAGTTTATTATTTTAAAAGTTTTCATTTGACGCATCGAACAAACGGAAAATGCAGCGAAATTCAGAAAGAATTTTCTCTCCTCTTGGCGTAACGACATCGAAAATCATGTCGGCCATTTCTGGTTGAACGGACTTTATATTAAATTTTATTTATATTTTACGTTTGTTCGTCGTCTTGCTCTACAGTCATTTATCGACCCACTAGCTACTACTCCACATCCAGATAGATATACGGATACAGCCAACGGAAATACAGCAACGTAATAGCAGAAGTAAAAAAAACCAAAATCGATTAAAAAAATTAAAAAAAAACTTTTTCAAACTCATTAGCAAGTATAAACGGAAGATGAAATCAAACAAAAAAAACGAAAAACCCAAAACCAAAAAGAAAACCATAAACACACACATCGAAATCGGAATCGGAATACAGATTCGACATCAACGGAAACCACATACAAAACGAAAGAGATAAAGTAAATCTGTGTCATACCAGGTGTTGGGGGTGTGCTACCTCGTGATGGTTCCGCACCTGGTACTCCAGATGCTCCTAAATTACCGCTAGATGATGATCCCTTACTTGTATATAGCTTGGATGAGCGGGCCGCCGATGCCTGGAACGAGATCGCAAGTTAAGGAAAAGCGAAACCGCGTGACGATCGTATTGAGCTAGGTGTCAACAACCAAAAAAAAATAGGGAGGGAGCGTCATCTTACCTGCATTCGTATGTGTTCTAGCTTAACGGGACTGGGAATGAATCCCACTTCACAGCCTTCTTTAACCAGTCGCCCAATCCACCAATTATTGTCGTATTTCTCCTGCAAAGTAATGACAAAATCAAGTCGTAAATCGTAGGGTTATGGGGGACAGAAGGAGAAAAACCCTCCCCATTACTTACCTTGATATGAAGAAAATCTCCCACCTCGAACGATACTGCACTGCCGTGCACCGGCGAATCGTCATCCAAACTGCCATCGTACGAAACATTCGTCCTCACAGCAAATGCAACAGGTTTACTCTGTTGGTGGAGGAGTACAAAAAAGTAGAAAACAAACCAAAACAACGACCGTTAGCGAATGCGCGAGTGGGTGAGTTTGGGAGTGGTTTGAAATTTACTTACCCTCGCTTTTTCCAACTGACCCAACGCCTGACGTTCCTTCTCTCGCCGAAGCGATTCCTTTTCCTCGTCTAGCGACAGATCGGACGATGGTTGAGAATAGTTGGAATCCGCTGAACCCTGGTGTCCGCGTGCAATAATAGGACGGAAGAAAAGAATGGTAAAGGCGTCAATCGATTTTGCAAAACACCAAAACGGTCCATCCGGGTCGGTCGGGTACCTCCCCCAATGGGCCCTGCACCATTTGCACTAATCGCAATCGGAACGCAACTGCACACGCAAATATATTTATGTATGTATGAACCTTTGTTCACTATCTTTGCTATGGATAAATATAGGGCTAGGCACACTATAGCTTGGATGGGGCTTAAATGTGTTAAGTGTCTATCTACAGCAGCAGCAATGTCGTCGCACGTTCTTTGCTCTTTCTGGGTCCACACCTCGAATCTCCGAGCGGCCGACCGACTCAAGTATAGATCAATCCCTTGTATACACCTACTCGCACACACACACAAACACACAGACACACGGACAGGAATAAACAGTGACGGGACCGGGTCAAAGCTGCATCAAGTCTACATTCAGGCGCTAGTGTAGCTGACGATGTCCTTAGTCGATTCCGTTTCTACTTTCTTTTTTTTCTCCGTCCCTTAGACGTAATACCGCGTGTGTGTGTGTGGTGAAGTTTGTTTGTTATGGAGACTATTTTTAGCGACCAACAAAATGGCGACAACGGCGAGACTAAACTACGCAGGAAGCAGAGATCAAATCGCACCCCATTCCATTCCACATTGGGCGATGGTAAAGGTGTCCCCGCTCGAGGGGTGATAGCTAAGGAGGTGGGTACGATTATGATATTTGCCTTATTTGCGTCGGCACAAGGCAAAGTACAAAGATGGTGTCAGTTTGTGGAGAGAAATTGGCACTTTCGAGCGCGTGTTAGTTCCCAATAGGCCAAGAAACATTTCCCTGGGTTTCCAGAGGTAAATGATTTTTATATCAATTTCATAATGATTTTTTGTTAAAGCTATGTTAAAGCATTGTTCATACTTTCTAAAAATTTAAAACGTTTTGCTAATGATTAATTAGCAGATTGGAAATGGAAAGGTTATTATTTGTTCACCGACATGATCGAGGATTTGTTGATTTTTAAATTCGATAGTTTTTGATTTGATAAACCCTGAAGTCAATTCGGTTATGCCTGGCTACATCTGTTCTTGGAATATTAAAATTTATATTTATGGAAACATTAAATTTGGAATACTATCCTTCACATTTGCAACATAGTATACATTCATTTCAACATCGTTCTGGGGAGTGAATTCGTCTTAGACTTAAAATTGCGATAGAGTATTCAAGAATAATCAATCTTTGGCTTAAAACGTAACTTGGGGTAACTAACGAATGGAGTAGCATGTAATTTCATAAAAGTTGCAAAAAGTAAAAACAATGGAGAAGAAAACATTACAGTGCGAAGTCAATAAAAACAGTAATAATTAATTAATAAATATCAACATTTACTCTAATATGCTGAATACCACAAGCAAATTCCATCCAGAAATTGAAGTTTGTTTGTTTTCGTACAAATGCACTAGGGCGCAAACGGTACCAACAAAGAGTTAGTTCTCCACCACTGCAGTACAGCTGCACGTGTCTAGGGTGTTTTCCTTCCTTACAGTGTGCAGCTGTTGCATACAACCGTCCGTCTGGTCATGCCTTTTTCCAAGCGACAAATCCCTTACAACGGGGGGCCAGAGAAAAACCTTGTGTGTATGAGTGCTAGTATTTGTGGCCATTTTCGTGCACCTTGTTGTTGTTCACCGCCTCGAGCAGTAACTTCGAAGCCAGTGCACAAGTAGTGTGTGTGTGTGTGTCCCCTCTCCCCAGTGGCGGATGGATCGTTTCGGGCTTTATATTTGCATCCGCGCGTTGCATTACCACGGGTGTTACCCGTCACCGTCACAATGCACTGCGCTGGGTTAATAAATTTTAGAATATATTAAACGATGACAAAATTTATTGCTACATTTTACTGCAGAAATTTATTTCCTCCCCACTCTCTCTCCCTTTCTCTTTCTCCTCTCCTTCTTGGTCTAAATATTTCTCTCGAAGGACCTAACGTTGCGGCTCCGAGGGCTGGAGTGTGCTGGAACAGGGAATGGGATAATTTCGCTTGAACCATATTATGTGTAGTTCTTTCCGTTCCCCTATTTTTCGAGGAAACATGCGAAACACCGAACTAGAAGTGTGTGATGTAGGGGAGGAGGGCGGAAGGAAGGTTACAAAAAAATTGTAAACTTGTGCGCCAAACACTGCAGGTGCATGGTGCAATCAGGCGCATTGCAATTGCCCTCGTGCTCACCAAACAAAACAGAAAAAGGGAAAGAAAACCTCCAAAGGGGAATTGCGCTTTAGCGCCACGGTCCGGAAGTTGATACCCTGCGCCTGGTTCCTGGATGATGGTTATTATGGTGGTTCGTATATTAGAGCATATGGGAACAAAATTGTTTGTGACATAGAAAGAGAGAGCGAGAGAGAGCGAGAGAAAGAAGGGTAAAAATGGGACAAAATAAACATACATGCACCGTAACCCTTGCTGCCAGGTGTATGACAAAGTGACGGTACAGAAGCGGCATCATCCCCCCTTTTTGGTGTGGTCACAAGAAGAAGCAGTAAAAACAAGAAGCACAAGAACATGCCTTTAGCCTGCAAGGGAGGGGATTTTGTTGTTGCTTTCCCCCCCGAAAAACTTCCTACGACAACGACACCGGAAGAAACATCATAACAACCGTTTCGGAACCACTTTCCATTGTCGTCGGGAGGAAGCTTTTGTTGTATGGGTTTGTTTGTTTGCGTGTGTGCCAAGAGGCTAAGAGTTCGTGATAAAAGCACGACGGCGTGTGTGCTGGTTTTGATTTCTGTCCATGTTTTCCCTTCTTTATCGCTTCATACTCGACAAGCGGAACCGGTGGTGGAATGGAAAATTCTTCTGGTTTGGTGATATTTTCAGGTTTACCAAATCGTTGCACGGCCCCGTATAAAGCAACTTGCCCCGTAATTGGATTTCCTGTGTCCTTACCCCTGATCGGCTCTTCATGACCCAATCGTTGGAATGGCTTTTACCGTGCTTTAGCTCACCCGGTAATGGAATGCACTTTCGTGGTTTGTCGATTGGCGTTTCCTGCTCGTGCTCCTATTCGTACCTCGCTGTACCATCATTTGGTTGGTTTAATTTTTGACACTGAATACGACAAGGTATTCTTAACGTCATAGATCAAAACCAAAAACCAAATGCTTATCAAAACTTCATTCGCAAAAAAACATTCGATTAAGGCATGGAAAACTGACGGTTTCAATTTATCATTTTGCCCCCGTTTTTCTTGGCTGCTCCGGTAAATGTGTGCCACAAGAACTGACGGTACTTGGCAGTTCTATTTCTGAGGCAACTGCCGGCTAATTATCTCACCAAAAAAAAAGCAAGAAAACCAAAACCAATTGTGGATGTGCGATGCAAATTCGAAAACCAGAATCCCATGCTGCCATGTCACTTGCAATGAAGTTGTCGTCCCATGCCCGGACACATTTCGGGGTCAATTGACAAGCTCCCTAAGTAGGTCTTCCTACTGGTTGTTTAAGCTAATTTTACGAATTGGATAATTGAAGATCCATCTCATCGAACGATGTAAAATCCCGGGTCCGTGAGTTTTTGGAATCGTGCAAACGAAAATAACCTACCTATGGTGGTTTTGTTGTTAACCACAACCACGGTATATGGGGACGTGTGTTGGACCATTTCCATAAACAAGCGAGCTGACAACGAGCTGACTGTCCCTGTCAGTGTGTCAATGCATTTCGGAATGGTAAAGCGTATTTTGCTGGTTAATGGCACTGACAAGCTGATTCACACTGATTGCCTTAAAATAACTCTGGCGACACGATGACAAGTGGAAAACATGGCATCCTATTTTAGAGATCCACGTAAGAACATTCGCCATCAATAATATTGAGGTTATTTATACAACTGATTCATTAAAGAGGGGTGTTTTTTCCAGAATAATAAGAGTACTGGTAGGGAAGGGTAATCATTGTTGATAATACTCAATTATAACTCGAACATTTATAACTTTTCCCCAAGGATACTTCACATTATTGACTCCATCTTTCGTAAGACAATTGCATTAGACCGATCCCCAGTCCGGGGCACGTGGCCTGGGCCGGAAGTTATCCATCCGTCTGCAAACTAACCTGCGTAAAGAGCTTGTTGTAGCCGGCACTCTGAAACGACGTGTAGCCCAGCCCGAGACCGATGCCGCGGGACTCCCGATGCCCCCCGGACACGGATGGGGCATCCGATGAGGCTCGCTGAACCATGGGCCGTTCAGGCCGCCAATCTTCTTCTAGACCGGATATTTTCGGTGCTATTCCGGTAGCGGTCGCGTTTGCTAGCGTGCTGCTCCAATCTGAACGGATCTGTATGTACTGGGATAATTGGGCGCGACTGCTGTCGGTTGCCGGTTACAAAATGGTGTCACTTTCCACCGTTTCCTTGCTATAACTCCGCGTTGTCCGAACGATCAGCCTTGAGATCGGAACGGATCCGAACTACAGCGTTCGCGAACCGTACGGAACCATTCAACTAATGTGACTGAAGTACGTAAACCGACGTATGCACATTCAGCGTTGAGTGCTCCAGTGTTTCGGTACTGTGTTTATGTTTGTATCAACGTACAGCTGAACAAACGATCGTTTGCTCTTTGTCACTTGTCACAATTTTTTTGCTGCAGACATTCACTTTTGATCACTGAATGGGTTAAATACTGCACCACACATGCACACAGAAAGACCCCAAAAGGAAGAATGACACTGAATATGGTGATGGGTACAGAGACATATGATACTTTCACATCATGACTTCACCATCATCTGAATACTGAACCAAAGCACCTTGAAAAAAAATAACAAACGGACGATTTTGGACAAAGTTTAAGATATTGCTCATCCCTGTTACTGGGTGAAAATAAAAGCAAAACTAAATCCGGACACTAATAAACAACCCACTAAACCGGTGGTTTTCGTCACTGCCGTGCGAAACTACGCGTGCAGCTGTGTTACTGCTTTACTTGCCAACGTTTCTCGCACTCGCCGGAATGCGAAAACCGGAAGATGTGATCGACGACGATGGTGTATTCTTGAACGGAGCAAGATACCTCAGATGGTTGACAAAAGTTTTCCACACTTGCCGTTCACTACACTGCTGCTGGGAGAGTGGATACGTTCATCGATACGAATGAACAGCTCACGAGCAACTCACTGTATTTGAGTGTGAGAAACGAATGAGAGCGATGTCAACCAAAACATAACCCGACATAAAGCTGCCATTCGGGTGGTTTAATGTGCCGTGTGTGGGGATGTGTTCCGCAACACGCACACTAATCTGTTGGTGATTTGATAGAACTGCTTAGAGGGAATTTGTGCACTAGTGCTGAAGATGCGAGTGAGAAAGATGTGAGAAATCCAAACTCATTGCTTACAAGAATGTCACCGAAAGGCGAAATCATGGTGAGGAAACTATTTCTTTAAAATAATTACTTTCTTTACTTTTTTCTAGTGGATAAAATTATCTAGCAAGCAGTTTCCAGCAACATTCATCAAGCTTTAGGTGCAATTATAGCGATCCAGCTGGTAACATGAGCCTCACTTGCTCTCACTACTAAGCCAAGTCCATTCTCAACGTTTAGAAAGATGAACACAACTCATCTCATATCTTACGGGTTCGCTCTCATTTGCGCCCTTTCTCTCAGCTCTCACCACGCAACACTCTCCCGTTCTATCTCGCCAGCATTTTCCATTTTCCACTCTTCAGCATTCCCTTTTGCTTCCCGTTTTCCTTCACACACATACAACCACCGGACTCTGCTGTTAGGCGCTCAGTTTCAGCAGCAGCTCGCAGCTCCATTTTTCAATCGGTTTTTATAAACAATCCGACTATTTTTGGAACCTTTTCGTTCACCCCAGACGGTGCGGATACGCACTCAATCGTGAAGGATTGATTTCGGTTACGCGTGCACAAAAATGCTTGCCTTTGACCTCATTCGCTACTGTCCATTTATACATGATTGTTTCTAAACTGTTTGTGTGTGGTTTTTCCCTTCATTCTACGATCACTTTTCTAATCACTTTTAAGGTATAGAAATATTATCTACTACACTAAACACTGCAATACGACCGGGCACAATAGAGAAACAATTTTTTGGCAGTATTTTGTTTTACGTTGGGAACTCTGCATCCTTCTAATAATCTTGCTATCCTGTGAAGGAAATTGTATTCTTTTACACATATACACACACGCAGTACGCTTGCACGCACACAGAAAAAACAACACATACAGCTGGCTGATGTTGGGAGCACGAAGACAAACACATTTCCGTGCGGAAAGGAAGAACACCTCCATGGACAGCTTGCAAAATTCACTGCTCAATTTCCTCGTGATTGAATTTTGATTTCCGTGAAGCTTAGCAATATTGCAAAAGCAAATGCTTTCATCCACTTGCTTCTTGGTACTGCACGCTTTTCTTGTTTGCATTAACTCTCCACACGTCTTCTTCACGGAGCGATTCAATAACTAAACAAACCTCTGAAGTTAACATATTTTAAAGAGAAATATTTTATTCCCGTAAAAGAAACTGAAGGACACATTAATCAGTGGTTTTCCATTGTATTTTCATCCGCAGCAGAAGCACACACTTGTCTAAAAACACTCCACGAACCGATGTAAGAAACCACGTCACGGGGACAGGCGCGTCTCGGTCTCCGGTTTCGGTGGAAAAGCCCCAGGAAAATTTCACACCCTTTCGCTGCGGTCAAGTGATCACTTCAAGCTGGTACGTGTTTGGAGATGTACATTTTAGCAATTTCTTACTATGCGCTGATTCACCACAAAAACACGAAAGCACTTCGTTGAAAAATCGCACCAAAGGTATACGGCAAAAACGAAAAATAAAATCCAACCACGTCAACGCTGTTTTGCTGGGAATGATTTCTTTCCCTCGCATAGGAGCAGCAAAAAAAAACAGTGAAACGGAATGGCACACACCGCAGATCAAACACGCAGTCGAATCGTTGCAGGGAACATTTCGAAACGATTGCCGACTGCCTTTGCAAATATTCCTTTCACTCTTATATATTCCAGCAAGCAAACACGGAACACCCGATGCTGGTGCAACATATGAAACCGTGAAACGATTTTTCACCAATTTTTCACGGGATCGTCTGCCTTGCCCTGAACGCACTTTTTCCTCCTGGCTGGCTGTGGTATGGTTGAGTTGAGCTTTATTTTTTCATTCTTCTCCACAGCGCGAACGCTCCGAAGGGTGCTACCGTGGCTGAATCTCTCGCTCTCTTCGTTTCTCACCGATGGTTTCGCTCTCGCTGATCATTTGCACCATTCGAGATGGTAAAATACTAGCAAGGAGAAGATGCTGTCAGTTTATGCTGTCAGTTCGAATGGGGATGTATCAAGTATACGGTGCACGTTCAGGAGACGAGAGAAGAGAGAGAGAGAGCGAGAAAAAGCAAGAGTAAAACACGATGCACAAGTACATTGATTGATGAAATTGTTTTGAGTACTGCATGAACCTCTGGTCTGGTGTTTATGCCGCTCTTATCGTCACGATCGAACGATGGAGGCGCCTGGTGCGTGGTGTAAACGCAATGGAAAACATTCTCATTTCTGTCACTCGGCTACGAGAAGATTTTTCGTATCTGTTTCCGTTTGCTCTGATTGTTTTGCTCAGCAGTGTTGAGCGCACGGTACCAAAAGGCCAGGCAGTAACCAGAGACGTGAGAACGTGGCAGGGCACAGTGAAATGAACGTAATAAATGAGCTGCTGCTCCGTGTGTGTACGTCGGGCTGGCAGTAGTTCGAGCGTGAAATCCGCAAGGAGGCAGTGGGTGGAAGGGGGTGCTAGGTTATTTATTTTATTTTCGATCTGACTGCTTTTGACAATCGACCGGTACAGGGTGATTGGGGATTGTAGGGTAAATGTTGATTATTTTTTAACAGATTGTAATTGGTATTTTTTATAATTTACACATACACATAATTTTCCGACAGTTAAGAAGATTTTAGTAAATTTTCCTTTAAGTGGAAGGAAGAAATATGAATTAATTTCGTTGGAATTTTTCTCTGCTTTTCTCCCAAACCTGTCAAATACTTCATTAACTAGAAAGATTTCAAATTTAAAATAAAACTGTGTTTCTAATCAACCATATTATTTACCTTGTATTAGATATGGCAAAATAACACAATCAAAACATAAAATTGTAATATACGATATGAAAAAAAGATATGTTTTCTCATGAAACGAATTAATTTGCATTTGATAAGGTATAATGTATCAAAACAAAAGTAAAATCACCCTGTGTCTTGGCGCAGGCAAGTACCTAAGAGACGCATGCGCGTATCGATCCACAGATACGGCTACGGAAAAGTGTAAAACACGTAGCAAAACTATCATCACAGACCCATGACGCTCTGGGTGGTAAGGGAAAATCAGTGGCCAACCGTGAGCGAGAGAGTGAGAGAACGCTTCACGTTTCGAAGTGTGAACATCGAAGAAGCTGCAAATCGTGCTAGCGCTCTCTGTTGGAGCTCGATACAAATTTTCCGAGCTTTTGCTTGATGTTTTCCCTTCCTTTTTCTTCTTTTTCTTTTTCTGCTTCCGAGTTAAGTGTTCACGAATGAACACTTTCGGTGAAATGAGAAACCATGAGAAAGAGACACACACTGAGAGACACACTCTCATAAAATGAGTGAGATAATAAAGATTTGTTTTGTTGTGTTCGTTAAGCTTGCCCCGAGATGGGTCGTTCTGTATCATCCTTCTTTAGCAGATGATTTCCTTTTTCTCGTTTTTTTTTTGGTTGTACAACCATGCTGCCAGATGGGATTGGAACCTTTGAAGTATTGGGATCGTGTCCAGCGTGTTGTCGCCAGCTTCATCACCTGAAATGATTGCGCGTGACGGTGAAGGGTACGCTTACAATTAACGATAAAAACGTGACACTAGCGAGTGCTGCACTAAAGCACCCTGCCAAGAAAGGCAACCAGTATTGACTGCGGGTGGAAGAGAAGGCAGGGCACTACACATTAGGTTGCGTCATTAAGAACTCACTTCAGTACCCCGTTGAAAGAAAAGGGAGAGAACAGAATCAAAACATTTAATTAACACCCAGCCGGGTTAGATAGCACCGTATAACACACTCATACCCACGCTGGTGGTACTTTTGAGGTGGAAAATTAGATGAATTTATCAAAATTTGCATGATAAATGCTAGCAATTGTACGGTTGTCGGTACGGTTTGTACGGTGAAGACAACTTTCGGTTTGGTTATTACGGAGCAAACTCAGAGCAACCTCGCCTCGCCTGTGCCTTGACCGAAATCGTTTTATTGACGATGAGGGTTTTTTGGAAAATTGTCTTCGGTGGAGTATCATCATTAGGGCAAGCTGTGCGGTCTGCTGTCGTTTCGTTCCATTCGATCGTCTCCAATTTTTCGGGTTCATGTGTACGAAACGGAATGTAAGCCGTAACCGCTTACTATATGCGCCATAAATATGCTGCCGATATCATTTACAAATTATTTTTATGATTTCATTTTATCGATATTTGATGCGCTCGAAGCCCGATCCCGTCCGCCGGTTGGCCTCGTTTGTGGACCGAAAGGGGAAGGAAGAAAACCTCTTGCAGAAGAAGGACCGCAGCCCATGGCACGTTGTCTGTTGTGGCTTGTTTCCTTCTATCCCCAATCCACACTATACCCCACTTTCCAGGATGTCCACCATGTCGATGGGGTTCCTTAGCTTCTTTCGGCTTTACTCTTCCGTTTACTGCAATGCCGATATTGTGAACCTCGCACGATTCTCACCCTGCCTGTAATGGCTCCACGGGAAATAAAAAAAAACAAGGGATTTGTGGCGTGAAGCGGACAAGGTTCTATGTTTTTCTTCTTCTTCTTCTTCTTTCAAATCGTCACCCTGACCCGTGCATGGAAATCAAGGGAGCTGGCCCTTATTCGCTATTCACACACGAGCCATGCACAAGTGGAATTTTGTAAGCTGACTCGTGTCTATCGAGTCCTGCAGCGTCTAAAGCTAGTCCCCCGTCCCCTTCAGAAGACGTAAGGATTGGCACAATGAACGCTTGCTGTAAACGAGCGGAAGGATTTTGCGAAACTCCGTTCGACGGAAAATACGAATAATGAGCAAATGGTTTCTTTTTCCTCCACGCGTTTCGGGCTTACACATAAACGCTGCGTTATGTGAAGCAGTTGATGACTGCGTAAATGGGGTGCAGTGAAATGGCCAACCGTGTGTAAGTGGATGGGTTGGTACGGTTAGTTTTTGGCTCGTTAGCATATTCATGTGTGTACATACGAAATGCAATTTGTACTTATTTTAATTGTTTTTTTTTTTTATTGATGTGTTTGATGATAAAAAGTTGTTTAATGCCAGATATAGCATGTTTTACTTTTACATTTTTGAAAAAAAAATTACAACCCCAATAAAAAAATTATCACCTCAAAAATAATGTAATGGAGACGCCTGGTGTTTGGTGAAATTTTTTATTTTTTATCAAAACACAGCTCCATCTTCGGTGTTTTTTTTACATAAAGATTTGTACTAAACTGCCAAAGTGTATAACAATACAACGCGTTTGGTAAACAGTGGTTGCGGACAATCACAGCACACTTTGCGTGTTTTCTCATTTCGCAATTCCGGTCACGAACGAGCTCATGTAGGCCTTCGGTTCCGTATGCCCACTGAAGGCCAATTGTCGATGAGGACAGTCACACAACAACAAAATCAACGTCGAGTTTTATAGTAAAGCAAAATGCTGATTTTTCAAAGCGCTTTACTTCCACTTGTATGAATAAAAAGTCTTCCGCCGTACTTGGCTTAAGAAAATCTGCTTGTTCAAGGCATTCTTTGAGGAACAATATACCCGGAAAGCCCGATCTCAAATACTCATAAGTAGCCGGATTTGTTTAAATAATACAGAGATGAGATTTCATATAAGTTTGAGTCTCCTTCTTGTATTTTTGTACGAGTAATAAACAATATTCCATTTTAAATTAGACAGTTTTTCATCGCAGAAAATAATAAATTGACTTCACGCAGTTTAAACCACCGCATTAATTACTGTCCATTTGTCCATCAGCGAAGCTTTTAGATTTTCAATAAATAAAACCACCCGCCTACCCATTTATTGGCCTCAAACATAACGAAAAGAACCTTCTGCTGCTGCTTTTGCTATGACATGAAATATCATGCCGAACAGAAGTAAGGTCACGATCGTAAACATTGAAGCAAATTCGTTCACACTCTCTCCTTCGTTCACTAACAACTGCCCTCCCACTTCCTCCTTCTCAGGTAGCGATCAGTGAGTGATTAATAAATCATTGCAGGGTGCGATCGTGTACACATGGAGCACACGAGACGCGTGTACTGTTTGCTTCTCCATTTCCTTCAAACGATCTTCTGGCGCTCTTTTGATCATTACTTCATTTACTCCAGCATTCGTACCATTTATCTCACACCAGTAAAATAATGCTGATCGCACTTGCCGCTGTGATTTCATCTCGCTTGCTCACTCAACCGGTCAAACCGACATCAATCGGCGTTCCATGTTTCCATGGACGGGTTGGCCATATGCGATACGGGTGTAACATTCAAAGGCAAACGCCGCCGCTTCATCGTAACGTGTAGTCCACACATCTGGCGATCGAGCACGATCCCTTCGCGAGTGGTAGCAGCAAAAAAGAAAAGATAAACGTGCCCCTTGTGGCCACAGGTTGCAAATGTTTACATCGCAGAGGTTTTTTTTCCTAACAGATACGATTTTGACCAGGGCAGAGTCAAAAACATACATTCGAAACCGTATGATCGATGTGTGAAAGTAAAGACGCGCTCAGTGCAGAGCTGTGTTGGTGATGTCGCGTGTATTTTGCACAGCAGATCGGTTAAAGATACAGCGGTTTGGCAGGTACGTACGTCCTATTCCGCGAACCAAACCAGCTCCGAACGGAAGGCCGCCTTTAGCGGGCAGCGCTAACAATGTTGTTCGCGCTATAAATATTGACCATGGTGACATACTACCGGTGAATGGTGAATGAAGTGTAGCTCATTTACACACCAATATCTGTGCATGAAATTTGCTGTGAGCTTGTAAATATAACAGGCCTGGCAAAGTAATGACACGATCGGAGAAGAAAAAAGCGCAAACTTTAGTTTGTTTTTATTGCTCGGGGTGGATTTTTTTCTTCTTCAAGCCGAGCTGTCGTTTTGCGTTGATTTTAGGTGTGTTGGTACTGGCACATGTGAGCTATTGGACGTACATAAGCGGACAATGGCTTCCACTTTTTTGACCTCTAAATGTTTGAACGTTTGAAGGAAAATGTTTGTAATTTGTATTGTACGTGGGTAAATAAAATAAATGTGATTTAGTAATTATGGAAACTATGAAAAAAAATTCTGTAGTCCGGGGAGATAAAGAGTAGCTATACTTATATACGATAGGTATTTATGTTTTTGAGTGTTTCATGTACTGAAATATGTATACTTTTGCCTGAAAATCCACTCCAAAAGTAATGTATGACATAATTTTGCCTTTAAACAAGTTCTTTCTGCTTCTTGTACTTGAAGATCTGCTTCTGAACCTTATTTCAACAAAACCGATACAACACATTGCAAGCCATTTTTATATTTTTGAGAGCAACCATCTTTTATGATCTCATTCTGCGCAGATGAAACCACCAGACACCAGACGAGATGCAGTAACGATGATGTCAACGACAAATGGCGACGAAAAGACAGACAAAAAGCACAATGCAGCTTGCAGTTAAAGGGACAAATGCATGCAACTCTAGCAACTGCAGCATTCCTGATGTTTTCCTCTTTCGGAAGACCATCTTGCTTCGATTTGAATAGATCCTAGCAAACACCATGAACAGCATACATTACTACGGCTACAGCTACCCAAAACACATAACGTTTTACTGCAGTCAATGGCGGTCGAGAGGAGATGTGTTCTGTGTGTACATTAATGGATCACTTTACCAAATAGTGTTTTAAACTTCCTTGTGAGAAACACAATATGGGCTATACAAATGTAGCAAAAAACGTTTTCCCTTTCTAAGTTTTTTTTCCTTATTTTCAAACATTAAATCCATAATTGTGCTAAATTTTGCTTTTGGAAGTGTAATATTAGTAGAACCAAATCCCCATCGAATGGCTCCAGCGTGACTGACGACGGCAGAAATAACAAAGCAGTGCGTGATTTACATTTCGAAGGACAATTGATTCGAACTGTAACACATAGCGGTGCCACGGCTTTTTGGCACCAACAACGGTCCAATTTGCAACGGATACTTTTACATTCCACATACGTCTTTTACAGGAACGATCTATCCAGCATAAGAAAAGAAACCCTCAATTTCAAGGCCAGTTCTGTTCCGTTGGGCGGTTCGGGTTGGCTGGTCAAAAAAAAACGTGACAATGGGTAGCAGAGCAACGATGGGAATGGCTGGGAAAGTGATAAAACGTGGAACGGAATCCTTCACGGTGTGAAGAAAGACGCAACGTACAAAGGGATGACTCATCGCTGAGATTAAATAATGACAATGCGCATATGCGTCCCAAAATCAGAGCAGTGCGTGCTGCTGTGCCACAGCATTTTTCCTGGGAAGCTTTTCGTTTTAATATGGATGAATATGTTTATGAAACGATTCGAATTATAAATATGTCACGTGTAAGTATTACATCCACATAAAAGTAAAATTTGTGATTAATTTTTCAATCATCATTTCAGCAGTGTTTTTTTTTGTGGGGCGGGAAGTATTTCAATGATAGCGAACCTTTTGCTTGATAATAGTGAAGCATGATTGCGTCAGTCACATGCAGCGTGGGAACGGCAAGAGCTAAAGTGCATTGACGACAATCGACTCGTTTCCACCAGAACTTCCACGCAAGACGGCAAGCAAAGGGGATTAAGTTGGATGGAAGAAGCACCGAATGTTTGACGGTCCTGCTTGCCAAATCCACCCCAACCAGGCGGACAAATTCGAGGACATGTTCACTTTTGCTGCCCTCCACCATTTGGCCACCAGCAGCCACAGTAAGCACACAGCTACATGCATTCACCACATTGCATTATTGCACTAGCACGTCGTCCTTTTTGGCCGGGTTTTCCTCTGTTCGGAAGAAAACAGCGGCACATTGGCACATTCCGCTTGGTAAGAGTGTTCGGGTGGGTTCGACAGTACGAAAGCATGAATGAATTTCGAAACCATTTGACACCCACTCGAGTACACCCTCGACGCAAAGACGCGCTTCGCCTTTTTTTTCGCTTTGTCATTCTGCACCCACACATACACAGAGTTTTAACGTGGTGTTGTGGGAAGAACAGAAAAAGGAGGTTAATAATAGTCAACACTAGTCAATGCAATGATGATTTTTTTCTTAATGTAGTTAGAAAAGAAAATTGTACGAAGCATCATATTCGAACGTAGGGTAGTGGCAACCATTATGATATACTAAATGTTTTCTAATAAGGCTGGGATGCTGAATTAAGCCTACAACTTATGCATCTCATGAATGATACCTTAAAAGGAAGCCTATTTCTGGCTATACAACAAAAGACTAGAGACTAACGAAGACGACTCACACAGAGTTAGACGCAATCGGCTAAACGATGAAGAATTTCTCTCACAAGATGAACACTACTGTGCGGGAGTGTTAGCCGAGTCTGTCCATGTCTGAGCAGCAGTCAATTCTGCAAAAGAAGCGGCTAAAGGTGCTGGTGATACATTTTTGGTGGATGGATGTATGACGTGTCCTACTTGACTCTGAATGGCAACGGCAGGCATAAGATCAGTGTACTTTACTTACTACACCAAGAAGATATGCTTTGACAACACTTACACCTTCTTCTTGAAGAAAGTCGTTGAGTTATTACGAAAAGAATTTTTTTCTAGAACTGGTTTGATTATGGTCTGTTTAGAGATAATGGTTTAACTGTAGATCTCAAATCGAATGTCCCTCATATGGGACTTTTACATGGAGCATCTACTGCAATTCTTTTGTTTTAGGCTGTTAGAGCAATTGTTTCTAGAAATTGACTTCTTCCGTTCGTAAGAATGTTCATAGTTGGGAACTATTGGAGAGAATTCCGAAACGCGAAATACATGTTGGAGATTCTGGAGAAGACAGGTGACCTCCAACTCCACTCTCATGTATGCTCAACTCAGAGATGTTGAGTTACCTTGTGTATTTTTCTCAAGAAGAATAGGTGATCGCACCTTTGATATGTTCCGAAATTTTTATCTTGGATCGTAGATATTTTGGGTTAAAGGTCACTATCGGCAATAGTTGGAAGTCTTCTTAAAAGGAATGCTCAGAAAGATATTTCCTGTAATGACGAACTCCATCTGTCGTTTGATCAACGCACGCTCGTACAACGAATAAATCTCACCAGATTCTTGCTGACTAGCTATATCATTAGAATGACACCAAACAACTTAGTCCATAAAGTCTTAAACAGAGGAAACGTAGTAGGTTATAATCTTCATGTACTCTTACATATATCTTCCCATACTTTACTATTAGCTCACAATGCACATCTGTTTTCTCTGTACTTACCCGTCGCTTTCGCATAAACGGTGGTTTGTAGGTGGTGTTATGACGCTTGTGATGGTTTTTATGCCGCAACATTTTGATCTGTTTTTTGTTTGGTAAACCCGAACGCTCTAACACGATCACCGTCTGGTCACAGCTTTACCGAACCACACATACAATTGTACCCGAAAACACGGGGAAAGGATCTTGGAACAACCCTTTGGGAATAAGGGTGTAGGTATTTACCCTAAAACCCCGCAACGGGGTGAATTCGATCACAAAAACACACTCGCAGCGTGCCACGCGCGCAGAAAATTCACAAATATTTTCCCGTTTATCCTCCACTTTCTTCACTCTACAAGCACCTCATCCACCGTTACCGTGCGGGTTGAATTAATTGTGTGTGGATGAGTTGAAGACGAAATACGAAATACACAGGACGCAAATAAAAACGGGGACCTCCGTTGAATTGGTGCGTACACATGTACTGAACGAGCTGCCTTAACGCGTCAGGCGCGACATAATTTCATCACGCGAACACAAAACAACATACGGAAAAAACCGCACAGATAATGGGCGTATTTTTGTGCCATTTAATTTGCACCATCCTTCAAACGGTGCGAACATTGGGACATATTTTCACTCACACGTACACGCTCACGTCTGTTATTTGGGGATGCTTTCAAACTGGTGATGAATTTAGTTTACCCTGTATTGGATAGGAACCGGGATGCTGTGACAAAATAAAAAGATGACTCAATAAAAAAAACCACAAACTGAGCTCACTAAACTTTCACACAAACAAGAATCAATGCCTAAAAGGTTTAGTAAATTGTACTACAAAATCATCACAACGCTTGGTGGTAACGATCGGAACGAAAATAACTGCTAACAGCTCGTACTGCCCTTCCGACACTTTCAACCCCCCGGGGGAACAGGTTGTGTAAATGGTGATCGTTTACACCACACTCACGTACTTCCGTGCTTCGATAAACCAAAATTTCCATCAATGAATTTTCGATCGTCTCACTTTCGATCAGCACACCGTCAACAATCGTCCTCCGTTGCCGTACTTCACACCCTGCGGTGATGTGCGCTTGTGTGATATCATAAATATTCCGCAAAAATGCGACCTTCACACTGGTGACAGTAGTACGATCGTTGCACACATGCACACATGGTGAAAATCGCTCGAACAGGCACGTTGAACTTTAGCTCATATGTCGAAGGAACCGTTTTGAGCGAACATTTCCATTACGTTGAATCGGTGCCGTGTTGTCGTAATTACCTCGCTTTAAGCGATTGATCTTTCGATCTTGAACACAACACACCGTGGAATGAATTTTCCAGGATCACTATTCTATTGCCTAACAGGCAAAAAACGTGGCAAAGCAATCAGCAAACGAGTAAAAAGCCCGGGACTGTATACGATCGGACAGTGGATGATCTGGTGGACACAAACTGACCACCGCCACTGACCGGGGTTTGATCGACTCGAAGATCGAGCGTTAGCGGGACCGTTGAAAGACCCAGACTGATGTTAAAAATAAAACTCTCGACCCGACCGAACCGCCCCGAACAGCCGACGCCCGTTTCCCTTCTCTCCCACTCTCCTTCCTACCCCTCCACGATCATTGCTGTCCCACTCACGCTAACGGATGGATCGTCTGTGACGGGCGGATCGTCTTTCAAATTTTGCTTGCCCGTGCCAATTTGACCAACGGACGACGCGCACAGACAAACGACGCCGCGCCAAGCAAAATGATCTTGAGTATGACTAGAGATGATGCTGCTGTCACCAGTTGGATAGGCCTGCTGATGGGATGGAAGAGGGTGCACCCGGGTTGCAGGTGGTTAATCGAAAGCGATGAGGAAACAAGCGTTTAATACTTTGATGTATTGCTACCAGCTTTTGGGGGGTTTTTTGCACGGATGTTTTGTAAATAAATATTGAAATGTTTCGTTAAGATTCAATAGAAGTTGTTAGAGTGTATTAATTACTCCCTATTACTTCCTTCATTCTGAGGTGTTGATAAGTAAATAAAAATATTTCTTTTAACACTATTATAGATGATTAGGTCGACAGTTGTGGTTCATTATTTCCTATGATCGCCAGCAGCAATAGAAACAACTCAGTACGTGTTCTAGACAATAAGATGATAAAGTAGGTCAATGCACAACATGAGCGATTTATCATATTTTAAAACTATCAAAGCATCACTTTGAATGTACTTATTTTTATAAGTTTTCATAAAATTATTCAATAACTTTATAATTTGTGAACACGGCCCAGATGTTGGGTTGAATAGCCCTGCCTCGCAGAAAACGCAGTTTTCATGGTCTTCACAAGCAAGTGTTTATGGTATTGCTCAGAATATGAAGATACTACTATTTGCTATAAATACTACTGATAGATATTATTACCTGACTATGAATAATATAATAAGTGTGGAGTCCACAGCCTTGTTTTATGGTGCCATTTCATTGTCTATTTCTATTAATAAAATAATTATTAGTCAAACATTCATATCTATTTCTCACGAACTAATGTTCAAAATGTTTTTAGCTAGTTTATGGCGAAGGAAACCATATTCAAGCACTGTAAAGGATGCGTTTTAAATTGTCGTTTTCATCAGATCTGAATGTGGAGTACGACAATGGTATATCATCTTCAAAGCTTTCAAGATGGTGTATACCATTTCGTGTTGTTTTACTCACTACGAAGGTCTCTGTCTGTTGCGTTATATTAATAAATATGTGTTAATATAATTCAAATTTAAATAAGTCTAAAATTAAACTTTCAGGAGCACAATCACAAACCCTGCTTCTCGTTAAAGTAGAACTTGCATACTTCGGACCAGCAATGTTGTGCGGATTGCATACTTTGTTCTGTTAAATTTCTCTTGAACCGCAGCTGCGCCCTCTGTTGGCATTCGAGCAGCTTGAAGTTGACGAGCAGTTTGAAAAATTCGAGCGAATGTGCTGTAATTCGAGCAAGTATTCGTTGCTTGACTGCCATTTGAATACAAGTCACTTTACTATTGAAGAAATTGTTATCTTTCTGTAGCTGCTTATCAAATTACAATATTAAAATACATTTAATCAATCATATTGTAAGCGAATCGTAGGCTGAGTAATAATCAAAATAAATACAATAAGTTGTTTAAAATTCTAACACCAAACATTAACGAGATAACCCAAACACTCTCGTTGTGTTGCGAATCGGTAAATTAGCAAATTGATTAGCTATGTGCAATTAGCGCAAAAAACACAACGTTGTACGAAACCCATGTAAGGAACAAGTTTAAAATATCTGTAGCAGTTTTTTGTAGTTGTTTGCCTAAACAACTGTTTGCACTGGTGATGGCTTCACACAACGTGCAAAAAGTCCCGATTGGTTACGTTTAAAACTAATACCAACACCCAAAACTATACACAAAAAGTAGCAAACGGAGGAGAAAACATGGTCACCTTAAAGTATTGAAGTGAATTTTTTCGCAAAGAGGTGCCAATTTGACACATTTAATTAGTGGCATTAGCCGCATGGCTGAGAAGAGAAGCAAAGTGCAACAGTATTCTTTAGCGACGGAGTCGCTTTACGAAATGATTATGTTAAGGTGAGGAGGATTTTTGCTCCGTCATTACTGTCTATATTTTTTACGGAATTAGAAATGTTTTTTTTTCTCAACTGAGAGAGGTATTAAAGTACCGAAGCATGGCACGAAGGGAACAAAATGAACCATCAATCTCGGCTTCGGTTAAGGATTGACGTAGCAAAGTATTGATGCATCTGAATCGAGGAATGCAAATGTTTGAATTGGCAAAGCATTAAATCACGCTTTAGGCGATTTGACAACCATTACTAATAACTTCAACGGAAGCGCTTTAACGGAAAGTAAATTTGCTATTTCTATACATTGTAATGATCTATTTCTATCTCGTATCAATGTTTAAATCCCATGAAGTACAAATACTATTCTATTTTCATTATCTATACAGTATGTACAATTTTGTAAAGTTTTTGGTTTTTTTTAATGCGTTTAAAAGGATATAATATCCGCTTACTAAAATGTTAAAAACCTAATAGCAATTCAATGGTAAAAACGCGCTACACAGCAGCTGAACAATAGTAAAATAGAGAAACGGCTATTGAATAATGGATATCAGCTTTACCTTTACTCTCCTTTTCCACGTTAATTTAAGACAACGGAGTTACAGGCTTTAAGGTGCGCTTGGGAAACACAATTTGGTGCGTTAGGGAAAATGGATGGAAGTTATATGTTTACGCTTCGTATGAACGAGCTTCGATCGATTATTGGCAGAGCACGGAAACACTGTTACTGGCTGTTCGAGGGTAAGATGAAGTTTGTGTGCAAAGTTGTTGAAGTTTCGGTCAACGTTGTCCGACACTTACCTATACAGAGAAGGAAGAAGATAAAAGATAATAAAAAATGCAATTAGATAAATACAAACATTGGCTTCTAAACAATACTTTTTCTCTATGGTTGTGTGTACGCTAATCATTTCTGTTTCTCTCTCTCTCTACACCTAAGTACAAGTGTGCAAAGTGTGAACATAAAATAGTAAAAACAAATCACATGCGCCCAACGTGGGGCTCGAACCCACGACCCTGAGATTAAGAGTCTCATGCTCTACCGACTGAGCTAGCCGGGCAGTCGAATTTTCCACCTGAGTTGGTACAATATGTTACATTTTCCGCTTTCCCATTTTCGTACCACACCGCTGCCGGGGGTGTCAGCGATGCACGATCGTTATAGATCGTTAGCGCTTGCGCTTACGAAGATGAATTTGTTTTTTTTTTGTGCTGCCCACCACAGCCGCTCAGGGAAGGAATGATTATTGTCTTGCAAATGTAACCCTCTCTTTGACTAAAAACGCTTGTAACGCTAAGTGCATACCGATCGACATTTTCTTTCCCGGAAAAAAAACGGGTTGGAGACAGATGGAAAATTGTTGGAACGAAGAAAAAATAATCGGGAAAAACCAACCAAAAGAAACATGTGGAGGTGTACTAAATTTAGAGCATATTTTGGAACGTACGTACTTGTCTTGAAAGGTAACAGATGAGTGGGTGGCCAAGAATTAGGCGGAGTGGAAAAATACTCCAACTCTAGTTTCTGCTTTCATTTTTTATTATAAAAAAGAAAAATTTCCTAAGAATCTGCAGAGAGAGTGCAGAGGAAAATTTTATACTTTATAATTTTATAATTTGATATTTTGAGAAATATCTTCCTGTGGTGATTTCAGGCTGCTTTAGAACAAACAGCAACATAAACGTATTTTTCAATATGAACTTAAAATTTTTTTTATAGAAAGTACCTTAATTGTTATATGTTATTTAAATTGTGGCAGTACAAACCATGTGATTCAATTTAGATAAATCATATTTTAAGTCAAGCGTGTAAAAAAGTTCAAGGAAAGAAAACTCTCTTCTCATTTCCTATCAACCCCGTAAGAATAGTAACGCAGGAAAAATCAACAACACGCCGTTGCAATAAGTGCATCAGAAGCGACATGCGTTCGTCTTACATAAGAGAGTACTTAATTGAATGAGTAACATCCCACCCTTCCCAGTGCATCCACAAGCACCTCATGCACAACCCCATCCAGTATTTTCCCCTTTCTAACCGTACCAGCACGCTACGACGCACCGTGCATTCAACCGACATTCGACTTTCCCGTACCGTAGCAGAATTTCCACAAAAATCCCGTTTTGCTCTAGTGTGGCAGCGTTGTTGAATTTTCGGTACATGAGCGTTGCCGGCACATGTAAACAGGAACGTCGCCTAAAGCCGTGAGCTATTTTTGGCATCATGTCCGGGGCACGTTCCGGGCGGTTTTCCGTCACCAACCCCCGGTCCGGTTGTCGTATGAAAATCGTGATCACATTACATTACCGCACCGGTACGGTGCATCCGACGTGCGGTGCATTTATTCGGTGAAGGCATATGCACATGAGAATAAATGACTCCGTCCCAAACCCAGCATCACGATGGCACGTGCTGTCATCGATCATAACATTTTTCAGCTGCACTGCTCCAGCATCGGATGCGAAGCGATTGTTTAATATTTGATTGATTTAATTTGTAAAAACATGATTAAATTGATCATTTAATTATTTTCTCAATTTTCCTCAATTTAATATATTGTGGTAATATAGTGGTAATTTTATATTTCTAACCACATATGGCCCTTCGTCAGAACAGAAGCTCAAAGACTATGTTTCTGAACAGTTTAAAAAACAAAACATTAATTCAAAAAATCACTCACAGCCTCCGCAAATAATATTCACACCACAATGAGCTGCCAAATGTGCAACTGCAAAGCGTAATCCACTTTAAACCGTTCGTCCATACAGGGGAGGGTGAAGCAGACCGCAAAACCACACCGAAGAAAAAAAAAACCACTGAAACAAAACTAAACACCAAAATCAACTAACTGACCGCACACGGCAGGTTCAGAACGGCACCCAACAAGTCGAGCAAGTTGGTGCAGCTTTTTGGCTAAAATAATAAAACGAAACCTCAACAAAAAAAAACTAGTGCAAAAAGTTTCTGCACAACGTCCGCCGTCTGATGGAGCCTTTTGGTTGATCCATCAAAACTCTACCAAACGTTTCGTCGCTTGGTGGCAAAAGGGATCCCGCAAAAGGAATGGAATCAAACAGAAATTCAAACAACACAAAAAAAACGAAGCCAAACTACGAAACGGAAACTCATACACCAGCTCACGGTGGTGGAGCTGTGAGCTGAGAAAACAAGCATGAATCATTAATCTCCTACCGCAGACAAGGCTCATAAAGATAATTAAGCAATTTCGGGCGCGTTGATCCTTGGTGGTCCGGGGGTTTTGTTGGGGGAGTGGGAGAGTTGTGTTGATTTGCGGCAAAAATTAACTCTCTGCACCGTTTGTCCGTTGAAGTTTGAAGTGCGGTAGAACAAAAATACAGAAAAGTGCAATGTGCAGTGATGCTGTTTTCATGAAGGTTACCATTACCCATTTACGGTAGGATGGAGGTCGTTGTACCCAGGACACATTAGTACGTGCCAATCCAATCACCTACACTCCCCCGGTTTAAAGTGGGGCGTTGGGGGGAAGAAAGAGTTATCTTGTGATACTTATTTCGTTATTTTTACCTCACCAATGATGTATTTTTTTTTCTTGCTCTCAAAAAATACAACCTCCCCCCGCCCCTCTCCTACCCTTGCCAACCCTATTTAAAGTGCGTTCCGGACAACGCTGGTAAAGCATAATAAATTGAGCTCGATCTGTCTCCCCATCATAACGATGGAAAGGAATGCTTACAAACTCGTTACTCCCATTCACACTCCCAGCATCACCACACGCCCAAAAAGAAGAATCTTTCAATGTTTGATCGGTGTATGAGCGTGTGTTCGGTTCAGCTGATCACTTCAGCTGATGACGATCATACGGCTTCCGCAAAACGGCACCGTATGGAACGGAAGCACAATTGAAGCACGAACCTACAAAGCGCCACCGGAAGATACTGGTGGGAGTGGGATGAGGGATGAAAATGCGTGAGTAGCATCTAAGACGTATGAATAAATCATCGACAAAAATTAAAACAAACCACACGATCATCCGCTCCCGCTAAGAGTCGCTGGAGACGCCTGTTTATTCACATTTTTTTTCGAATGAAAATGAATCCGTCCGACGGTGAACCATTTTTAGTACCAATGGTGTGGGACGAGAAGGAAAAAGATTTTTTTTGTTGTTCACCCCCTTTCTGGTATTTGTGTGTGACTGTGTGTTTAATGGTAAAGAATTTTCCACACAGTTTCCCTTTCTTTCATGTTCCTACTTAGTCTCTGTTTTTTTTTCGCTCCTTCTCGTACACAACATACAGATTGCACAGATGAAGCATACGGCACCATAAGTTATGGTTATGAATTTTGAAAAATCTAGCACGTGCTTGAAGATTTGCTGTTCGTGGTGATGAGATTGGCTGTCTCCCTCGACACACCATTGGGCGCCAGAACGGTGGGGTACGCTCTGGTGTGTTGTAAGCGGTCGAGAATTAAATCGACACATCACGCTCTTTACGATGGGTAGCGATTGCACCGTACTGAGGTTGGGAACAATAAATAAAGCAAAACATTGTAGTGGGACATAAAACTGATAATGATTTAAAAGACGGCATAAAACGGAGCTTAGTCTTAGGAGATGATCAGCATCCCAGCATTCGCATGTGCCCGGCTAGCTCAGTCGGTAGAGCATGAGACTCTTAATCTCAGGGTCGTGGGTTCGAGCCCCACGTTGGGCGGAATTGTGAAATTGCTATTTTTGATTGCTAGGAAAAGTGTCACACGAACAATGGAAGGATGACAATATTTTCTCGCCCAGATTTTCTACATAATAAAGAGTATAATTTAATATTTTCCCCTTAACAATATAAACTAAAAAAAAACTACTAAAAATAGAAGTGCAAAACATAAAATTCTAAATTTGATATTCTAAAAAGATTGTTTTTTTTCTGTGTTACATGTCAGTGCCATCGATGCTAATACTGTTTCTGCCCATTGGAAGTCCTTATCTCATTTGTTTTGAATTTTCGTTTTCGCTACCATTAATGCAAACACTACCGAACAAACAAAAAAAAACAGAAAACATCAAACACCAGCTGCTACTATGGTGCGACACGTTTTTTTTTTTTTGCTAAGAAACAATCACCGATCGGACCCATCAAACGGGCGGGTTCGTCGATCACTACGCCATTACTTGCTGCGAAACTTTACCGGCATTCGGTTCACCCTGAGTACGAATTTGTCGTGACGATTGGCAGAGCTATTGAAACCTCCCATAGCATTGTTTTGCGCGGTGTATCTGTAGGTGTGGGACTGTACTTGTGTGTGGGTGTGTATGGGTCTGTTTATCGCACGTAGTAGGCATTGGGGGCAGTGTTGTTGGCACTATTGGTTTGTCACTAGAATTGGAAAAAAAAATCAAACAAACAAACAAACCAAAAAAATAAATCAGAAAAAAGGATATAGCAAGAAGCAAAAATTATTATCAAACGTAATACGGTTTGAAATATTTATAAAAAAAAACAAGACGACGAATGAAAAAGTACAACAAAAAACACACAGTTACAATATACACATGGAAAGATGAATTAAACGTTAAATGTGACGTCACACCGATGGAGGCGTAATGCAGTTGAACGTGACGTGAAGCGATCAGACGTTTGGGTTCTGTTGGTTTTTGTGCAAAAGATCACTTTCGTTTGGCGAATTCTAATGAAGTTAGAGGTTGATTCAACTAATTAAAGTTTAAGAAATAATATTTTAAAATATCAAAAACTAAAACATGTTCCTAAGCTCGTGAATCAAAGATAGACAAGTTTTCTCTGGCGTTTAGTAAATTCTACTAAAGTTATTATTTTCCGTGAGTGTGACCTAAACATTGAAAATGAGATTATCCTTAAAGCTAATTCCAGTATAAAGGAGTAGAACTTCATTTTTTGAAACGATCAAAGTATTAATAATGAGCCCGACAGGAACACAATTGATTGATAAATAAAAGAGACCTACAATATCTTTCGATAGCACTCCTTTCAGCTCTGCGTCAAGTGAAACTTAACAAGGAACAAACGAGATTAAAAAAGCCAACAGAATTGTTTGCATTCATTGCAAATCTTCCAACCAATATAATAAAAACCCGAAATTATCAAACTGCCGTCATCGCCATGTTTTTTCAGCCCCGGCACAGTCCCGCAGTGGACGAAATATTTTACACATTAATTACATTTCCTCGACTGCATCGCACTCGAATCGTCCGGGACATCTCGGGAGCGATCCGTCCCAATTCGGGCGGGTGCGAAAACGGCACAACTAATGGCTGCCATTACTTTTACGGTGTACATGTTTCGTCGAACATGAGAGTGTGCGTAACTGCTTTTAGGCATTTGGGGATAACTCTCAGACCTGTGGAGGTCGTTTTCGGTGGGTCTAATTTAATTAGAACCATCTGTACGCCCTGCAGACGACGATGCAGACGACGCTGGGTGATGTATTTTTTTTTTGTCCATTTTATCCACATGCATTCTCGTACGTATCATTACGGCGCTAGGCAGTTTAGCAGTAATTCGAGGAAAAATTTGCAACGTCTTTCCTCGAGCTCCGGCAATGAATCAAACCTTTACCGAAAGGGTCATAATATTGATGACGATAAACTAGGATTATGCCGCGAGTTCAAAATGTGTACAGCTGCAGCACTTTTTAATACTTTTGCGGTGGTTATTCCTTAATCAAATTAAACTTGGGTGCAATCGAACCTAGCAGCGAAGCGTTTTATATTCAACACCACGTGCCTGATAAGCGTTAAAAGTATCGTCCACGGCTCGTGCGCTTTTGCGCCTACCCGATGTTTAACAAACCGTATGCCGATGGCGATCTTGTTGCATTTCGCGAGTTTATACTGTTATGGCTCAGAAGCATAAATTAAGCGATGCGCATCAAGCGACGACTCTCGTTTGGCTTAAGCGTTTCTTACCCTTTTTCGGATCGCTTAGGTCGCGCGAGACATCATCGCACGAGAGAAAAAAAAATGGCAACCAACCAGCTGTGTTAGATTAGATTCCCATTCGCTTGGCTGCTCCATCGCATCAGCCGGCATCAGTTCCAATTGGTGGTGGAAAATTGATCAAAATAGCCCAAACCGATCCACGCTCGTGAACCTTGTGCACCCTTTTTTCGCGAAAAGGGCATTGTTCGGGGTGGAGGTGGAACAGTCGGCTTAGCTGAAAAGCCATCCGCCCCAGACTGTGCACCCCGGAGCTAGCCGCATCTAATCAAACCGGTCGAGGCTCGTGCCATCCTTCGATATGCTGCGCCAAATTTAATCGCTAAACCAACCAAAGACGGCCAAAGACTTTGAGACAAGAAACCTATAAGCGCAACAGCAACAAAAACACATAAGCCGTCCACCACAAAACCTATAATACAATGGCTGTTTAGGAGTTTGCTGCAGGTAGGTAAACCTGGCATTAGAGCAGCGAATTAGAGAAGCAGCAGCGGCAGCAGCAGCAGCTGGCTGAATGCATAATTTGTTTTCTGGTGGCAGCTCTAGTTTTTGCCGATCCACCCCGATCATGGTTGTAGTCTTAACTGCAGGGCCAAGATGTGAGTTTTTTCTTCTTCCACCATGAGCTCAATGTGGCAGGACATGATTTCCTAGAAATTTCGCAAAAGCTGAATCCTCGGGCCTTGGGTTAAGCGTTTCGGCTTTTGCGGTTATTTATTTATGTTATGCCTTATTGGCGATCAAACATCTGCACACAGGAGTACAGGATGCAATCTAGGGATCGTAGCTAAATGGGGCATCTTTTGTGTACGATGTGGACCGCCTGCGTTTAATTTTCTCGTTCAACTTAACGGGTGTCAAATGAGGTTTGTCAGTTGGTGAAGTATTTATTGATGTCTCAATGGAGAGGCAAAACTTGATGCATTGTACAATTGAGAAATGATCATTACAATATCAGTGAACTAAAAATATGTTTCGGGCCTCAGAAATTCCCAAATATTGTTTCTCTCGATAAGATCACATCAATATCAGCAAAATACAAAAAAAAACCGAACGTTGTGTATCTCATAAACCTCTACAAATTCCGTCAGTAAGTGAGTAAAACCCAGTGAACTGTCAACCAGAATGTACTTCACAAATGTCTGCAGATCCTTGTCCCGTTTCTCGTCTGCCGTGATCGTGTCTTCAGATATTTCTTGCTAGACACGGGAGGTCGTATATCATTTCAGCTGCATGTGTGCTCCGGGTAGCTCCAAAAAAAGGAAGTTTATTTCGCTTCATCCATTGCAGACATGAAAACACATTCGTTATGTACGTTAAGTCCGAGTCTGCAAGAGTTGTTGCTCGAAACAAAAAAAAACCCAAAGCTCTGTATCTTCAGCAGCGCATCGAAGATGTCAGGCACTGGTGGTGGTTCCTCAATACGGATGACACTTAGTCGACAGTACATGAAGCGGCGATAGATGTCTTACTTGCGTTTCTGCCGCAAAAAACCAAAACAAAATGAAACCGAAAAACGGAACAACAAAACAATTCGTCATCAAACCGTGCGGGAGCATCTCAGCCAAACGGTTAAAAACAATTCCACGTCGGACGATTACAATAACGCCTTTTTAGGCGCATTTGCTCTGGGTCGTCTTGGGCGCTTGTCATTCTGGTTGGCTTAAACTTTACAGCAACTCGATGCCAATCTTTCAAATCATTATTCTACGTCGCTTCCAACTCTGTCCGTGCGCTTGTTCCATGGTGCAGGTTCACAATTTCGACGGACGCACGATATCATTTCCGTGGAGGGTTAGATTTTAATTCGGTTCCATTTGTTTTACCCGAAGACTTCGGGGTGCACTGACGAATGGTAGTTGTTGCAATGTTTTAGTTCTTTTTTTTTGCAACAACTTCGCTCCCCATTCTTACGCGCTTTTGCGTTACGCTGTGCCGTCTCTTTCAAGGTCAATCATCGTTATGTTTATAAATTAACAAAACTTCGTATGTAAATCTTCCCGCCTGTCGCTGCCGCGTGTCTGTGTGCTCCATCCCGACCGTGGCATGACATGTGAAATGTTATTATTATTTCCCATTGCTCATGCACGCCTTATGGGCGATAGTAGTTTTAAGGTCCCCATGGTTTTAAACCTTCGCGCCCTGCCTGCCCGCCTGCCAGACGGATTGGCTGGCTGGTTTTGTTGTGAATGAGTTGTTTCAATTGTTGAAGCATAACGAAAGGGGCAATGGATGAGTAGTCCTTCAGCCCGGGAAGTGCCAAGGAGGAACGGAGTGGAAGCACTGTGAATGGGGGAAAAAGTGAGAGAAGAAATGCACAATTTGGAGGCCATGTTGGGCATATTGGGTGGGCCGGAAGGGTTGGGTTAGTTTTTGAAGCGTAAGTGTTAGGGAAGATGAACCCTCCCTCAGAGGTTCTAACACTTGCGATGATGGTATGTTGGTACTACTAATAGCCGATCGTAATGATGGCAAACAAATGGACACATTTGTAAAACATCTTTTATTTCTAACCTTTTTTTAACTAGAATTTAAACATAAAAATATTCGTGTCTTTTAATATTATTGGCAAAACCTTTCTACTCAAAATGAAGCCTTTTCATTCGCTTAACTGCTCAAATATAATAAAAAGTAGCATATAAAACACAAATTTATTTCCCTTACTTCCTACCCTGTGGGGATTCGTGCACGACTTGGTTCCGTACACCACTTGGAAGCTAAAAGCTGCTGACGGTTTGACAGAAATAATGCGCCCGATATGTTCATAAACCACCCCGAACGGTGGAACATAACCATGGTCGTGGAGTTCCGAAGGGTGGCGGAATGAGGGGTGACGAAACAAAAAAAGACGATCCGGTGGTTAGTTTGCGTGCTGGTTGAGTTTAATTTTTCTGTTTACCATAACGAAAGGCGTAACAAAACTCGTCGCAAACGCACGCGAATTGGAAAGGAGGCAGGAACACAGGAACGCATCGAAATAATATACCAAAAGAATAAAAAATCTCACGAAATATATGATGGGGAAGCAGAATGGTGGAAGTAGGAGGTTAGGAAGGAATTGAAATATACTCGGTCCCGTCCTGCTGCTTCGTGTTTCTTCTCCCCAGACCCAAAGCCAATTTGGCAATGGTGTTGTTTAACATTTCCGTGGTTCAAACGGGTGATTGTTTATTAAACATCGCTCATTGTGCAACCATTAATTGTGTTGGAATCGCACGCAGGGATCGTAAAATTAAGAAACATTTGCGAATGATTAGGCTGAATGATGTTGAACGGGGAGCAAAATGCTGAGAGGGAGTTCACGCAGAAGACAAATAAAAAAAACACATTTTGGTCGATTAGGTATTAGAATATTATGCGTAATATACATAAAACAAAAGTACATTGTCCTGCGAGTTGACACAGTTTCGTGTATCATTTTTGAATTATGTTCCTTTTTTTGCTTTGCAATCCCTCTTCTACAGCGTGAATCCTGAATGGACTGTATATTGATTGTCGAACGAAGCACCCTCACCATCAAAACATCAATTTCCGATGGCCTTGGGTCGGGAAAGACGAGCAAAAGAATGGACAAACTGTAAAATTTTACGCCTCCCAGCAAGGATCGCTTCTCCCGCTGCCATTGCTCTTGTTTTGTCGTCACATTCCGCACAAGTTCCCCCCTACCCGTGGGCCTTTCCTTGGGGAGATTGGGGTATCGGAAAAAATGTTACACTTCGTTCGTTCGCTTCCGAGAAGAAGCCCAAGGACACCCGGAACAACACATGCACACGGTGGGCTGTGTGTAGAACGTCGAGTGCTGCAGCGGGTCTGCTTTCGTCGGCTGTCGCTCGATTTCCGCTTTGGCCCTGGAACGCTTGTCTCGCCTTTTTTCTCATCTCCTACCTACCGCCGCAAGTATTCCATTGCGCCATGTATGAGATCGTGTCGTTTTCGTGTTTTTTTTTTGTTGGCTCCCGAGTGGAGCATCAATTGGTGAGGAATTTTGCTGGCAAACCCTACACTTAGATTGCATTTTTCATCACGAGACCTTGGGTTTTTGGAACCGTTCAGTCGGTTCGACTGATGCGCTACCGAGATGCGCCAAATCTTGGCGCACAAACATCAAGGACGAATTAGTGCAGCCGCAAATGACCAGGGCGGGGGGGACCGAACCGCCACCGAAACATGCGAAAAGCGGCATCGTAAAATGCGATGGACAATGGTTAATCGTGGTCGGGAGGTTCGATTGGTCGGTTGGAAGCTGTTAAAACAGGCGCCCATGTAGCAGTCGCCCAACCAATCGGCCTAATAACCACTATTAGGGCGGCTAATATGATTAATAAAATCAGAAAACCGGACCTACCATCGTTGATCGAGGGAGTTTTGAGCTTCCGATTGCCCGCTCCATCCACAGTGGATCGGTAAACAAAAGCCAATCGCTTAACAGAAACGATTGAATCGTGTTTTTCGGAACGTATTGGGATACCGATAAATTGGGTGAAAATTACAGCGGAACGAACGATTTGTTTGTTTACCTTTTTTTTCTTGTTACTGTGCGGTAAAAAATTTTCTTCGTCAAAGAGACATTTATGAGAGCGCAAATAGCGCTACTGGATGAAAAGAAATTCACGTTGCGCTGAATGAATCGTTTGAAAAGCGTCAGCGAAGATTCATTTCAATCAGGAGTCGACTCTCAACAGAATCATCAGTATCTCAACATTTCCCAATCGGTAAAGGGAAATTATCTCTCTGAGAGAGAAAGATTTATCAGGAATCTTTTAAAATTAATGATTTTATTTTATAGCTCTTGCGATTGTAGTTTGTATATCAGATCTGATCTGATCTGATGTAATTGAATGATGCTTAATGACTCTTCAGAACTTCAAGTACCTTAAAAGATTCATAATAAAGATTCAAAGTGATTTTTTAAAGATTCAGTTAGATTCATAAATCTGAATCAAATGCACTCAAAACGAAAGGGAAAAGTTTATTCAGAGAATAATTTTAGCTCCAAACTGTACGCTTTATTAAATTTGCTACCAGACGTTTTATCAATTCTTTCCGAGCCAACATCGTCTTTACCATTCGGTGCACAAATTGACGTGAGGTAAATGCTTCGCACCGATAAAACCCATCCTTGCCGATGATGAATAACTCTGCCGAAGGTAGTGACGAGCTCTAATTATTATATCAAAAGTTCGTTTCAACTACTTAAAATGAGTTTCATTCCCGTAGCTCCCTCGAAACGAATGAAAAAAAGAGTTGAATATCGTGCCGTACCGTGTGTCCGAGACGGGACGCATAATTTCACTCTAATTTAGAGCCAACCTACCACCATCCCATGGCCTCGAAGCCCCCACCGAAAGACTCTAATTTACTTTTACCGACCACCCGAACAAAGATACCGGGGTGGCCGAGGGAAATCCATCAAAAACTCAACTGCCATACCGAGGCCCATTCAAACAACATGACGACGAACGATTTGCAACGGTTGCAGGAGGACGGACCGGTCTCATCGTTTCTGTGCGAGGAAAGTGGAACCAGATAAGGATCCACTTTCGGTGCGTTCCTTCGATTGCAACTCGTTCCCATCTCGAATCGAATCGAGCGCATTAGACGGCAAGGGAAAGGATAAATAACGAACAGCAAACCAAACAAGCAAAAAAACACCACCCCCGAAAGAGATCCTTTCCGTGCCGGAAATTACCGCGTCGGATGGGACGCATGTCTCGTGAGCTCAAAAAAGGGAACCAGCGGCACCAGGTTGTGCAATTCGATAAAGTTTTCTTCAAAATACAAAAAAATAACCCCCACCCCCTCAACACAAACGCCTCCCTTTTTCCACGGTGGTAGTTGAAGGACATTCGGGTCCAGTCGACGAGTTCGGACAACTAACGGCGAATGGCGAAATTGTGGGTTGTCTAAAGAGTGCCGCAGGAAAATGGAAATTTTAAGCCACCGATGGGGATATTTACGAGGCCTGGGGGGGTTGGGGGGGGGGGGGGGGGTGAGAGCGGGAGCCTAGGGGTCGGAATTGCGTTTTTGCAAAAAGCAAATGTACCGTTCGTTACTTGCGTGATGTCTGCCCGGGAGTTTGTTTCACTTTCAGCACGACATGCGGAACGCATTTAGCCGTGTCCGTGTGCTGTGATGTGCGGCTCAGACCACTTTCGACAACAAACAATCGCTCATTATCCTTTTGGGGTTGCTTTTTTTCTCTTTGTTGTTTTGCATCGGTGTCAAACAAAATGAGGATTAAACGGCTAGGATAATGTGTGTTTTGTTTGTGTAGAAAGTGGAAAATGAGGGGATATTAGTTTTTGGCTGGGGATTAATTACGGTTGGGAAACGTTTTCCCGTTCGTCAATTCGTTGGCAATAAGTTGTTATACGTATATTGGGAAGAAAAGTTTACAATTTGTTATGTCTTTAATAAAGGAAATATTTCCATTTAAATACGCAATAAAATTTACGCGAAATAGAAAATCCACCAAGAGTTGCAACTGAGGATGTTGCACACTTCATTGATGCGGTTTCGTCTGTCGAACGAAAATTATAATTGAACATCATTCATCATTTGTCTGGAGTGAAATAAAATGCATTTTCGTCCATCAATTGCCTTGCGGTGTCGAACCCAATCCTCGCGAGATAATTGTTAACCTTCCTTCTCCATTCTCAAGGACTCGCTGCATGTCTGCGAAGCTTTGTAAGTAGCCAGCACGCCTTAGAAATCAAAGTCGCACCATCAAATCAACCTGTCGGAACTAACCCTTTTGTAGTTTTTGAACCGAACGAAAAAAAAAAACATCTCTCTGTGTCAAAAATCTAAAACCATCATTCGACCACCACGGGCGGACAGCCAGCGGCATTAAAGATCGGACCCAATTTGGAGAAATAAAAAAAACCTCCCGTCGCCTCTTTCCATCTCCACTAACTCCTTCACGTGCCAGCTTAATGTGGCAGCAATCGCTACGGTTAAGTACATTTTAATTGTGCACCTACCCTACCATCAATACTGCGAACTGGAGTGGAACTGTTTTCCGCTGATCACCTTCGAGCTGGCGCCGAACCAACGGCAACAGACAAACTAAACGTCTGCGTACTCGTTTGCTGGTTGATAGAATGTTAAAGAGAGAAAAATAAGTCTCTTCTATCCTTAGAAGATCCACGTACCACGCAGCACCAGTTTTGTGATCATGGTTCGTCCTAATTTGTGTGCAAGCTGTAAGTCTCTATGCGCGGTTGAATGCTTAAGCGAACCGATCAATTATGGTACCCGGTGCCCGGGGATGCAATGGCTAAACGCTAATTTACTGCACCTTTCGGGTAGTGATTTTTTGCGAATCAGTTTTATTGGTGATTTCTTTGAGAACTTGTTGTTTTGAGGTTAGCTTTTAGATCATTCATAAATTAAATTCATATTCACTTAAAAGAAGTTTGGCCGATCGTTTTTTGTTTGCTTCTTTGATCGAGCCCATTTAAATAGAGAGGGAAGTTGACTGACAGTTGCATTATGATTGGGGATGGAATTATTCTTGGGCTATCGAGCGAAGGAGGAAATAAAACCCTGAGTGTCTTAATCGATTAATGAACAGTTTGAAATTGAATGTAGATCTAACTCACCAAGGAATTTTAGTATCACCAAAAAGACTAGTTGCTGTAGGTGCTGCTTGAAACAATTTCTACTATTGACATCATCATCAGTACAAATCTTATATTATCACCGAGATACCTAAGTCGCGCCACCCAACGGAACTTTTGTGGAGCTAACCAAATGCAACAACACAACAACTACCTAAAATCGCCCATATCGTTTTAGCCCTCCCTGCATAGCATAGAACCGTGTGAGTCCGGTGAAGAAGATGAAGGTTTATGAGCGCCCCAAAAAATTATACCTTTTGCGGTCCGGATTGTTGCAAAACAGACAAGAACAAGGCAAGAAAAAAACGAAAACCATGAAACGAGCACGCCAAACGGTTCATGTGTTTGTGAGTTGTGCAAAATGTTTCAAGGTTTTTTGTATGGTTTTTTTGCTGTTGTGAGTTCGGTTTTATTGTTATTATATGCATTAAATTATCTTTTACACTCTTGCCCGGTGGCTAACGAGCGGGAGTTGGTGAGGTGGCCGATTCAATAGGCCTGCGGCATGCTTTGCGGTGCATAAGATGATTTTGCTCAAAGACCATTTTAAACAAAAAAGAAAAACAACCCCAACTCAAGTACCAACGAGAAATTGGTGAATTCTTCCGAGGTCCGAAAGGATTGATTTCGTAAGAATCGTAGCTTCTGACAGTGTCCGTGTGTCTGTGTGTGCGAGTGTGATTAGTTTCTTTCTAAATCTTCTTCAATATCCCCTCAGGAGAAGGAATGCATACCGAACGCCAAAGGATTGCGCAAGTCTTCCGGTGTATGGAGGATGATGCTTTCCGGAGGAGTGAACCTCCTCCATTCCAGCATCCAGACCTCAACACTTTTGGTAATGAATTTGCACTCTTAATCTTTCTAAGTTTTTGCGGCTTTTGAATATTTTGACCATTATAGCCCATGTCAGTGCACGAGAACTTGCATGTTAACTTCACTTTCGGTCGATATACTTTTTCTTCTATCTTTTTGCATGTCTCGTTTGTGTTGGTGCACCAAACCATACCATTCAGCAAGATTATGTTGCCCGATGGTCGCATGTTTCGTTCAAGCAAATTTCCAGAACTCAACAATTGGAGCATCCTGAAAACAGGGCAGGTTCGAAAAGACCTTGGACTGCAATTTTCGCAAAACCAAACGAACCCGAGGCTCGTTGAACGATGTTCCACTGTGTTGTCTTTCGTCTTGCTTTCGCGGGCCTTTGTTCTGGCTGGCTGCCGGTACCCCTTCGGGTACGGGGTGGAAAATCTAACGGGACTTTGCACGATCGGGTTGTCGTCTCCTTGCTGGCGTATTTGGACCGGACGCCATGTTGCTAGCGCGCCTGCCAGTCCCGTACGCCCAGGCAGCAGATGAGCCTGGCAGGTTTTGTGCGATAAAGCAACGGTTTCTCCAGGGTTTGAGGTTGGGGTCCATTTTCAGGAGGGATGGAGAAACCGGGCAAACAAGGATCCAATAATAGGACAAGAATAACAACATTCAACAAAAATGTAACAAACTCCCAAAAAAAAATTGCACTCACATTTGAGCACAAAAAGGGAAAAAGGGTTTGGGTTTTGGGGTAGCCAAAATTCCCGGTATTAAGATGCGGCCCCATTTGGAACAGTTTGCACACGGCGGGCACACACAGACACACCGCATTTCGCCACATATCGATGGATTAATGTTTCCGCCCTTTTTTTGTAGGGGCGAAATTATAGCATTCGTGCAGTGAATCTTAATGAGAATCGCCGTTTTCGAGTGCGGCATGCTAGCATGTGCAAGGGATACTTGTGTATCCTTTCACCAATTTGAAGAAAACCCGTTGGTTTAGTCGGACTGCGCGAGTGTGTGTTTTGTGGGAAAAGGTGAAATAGAGAGGCTGAGGAAGATGGCGAGGAAGTCGAGAAAGGCGGATGTGGATGATCCTGGAATGGATGATTGACTGTGAAGTTCTTTTCCTTTTTCTTTGGAATCTTCGCTTTTGTTCTTCCCAGTAAAAAATAACGGTAGGCATGTGTAAATTGCTTTAGTTTGGTACGTTAGTTTTGTAAGAAAGTAAAGAAAAAGATAGTCAACTTTTAGCTCGACACAATAAATGCAATTATCCTCGAACACGATAGAACAAAAGGTACGAACAGAAGAATTTAAGCGGTACGGTTTGTGAATATTCTCTTTGTCCGTTTGAAGTAATACTTCGGGTGTGATAAATTGTGCCATTATTCTTTTACTTCAAAAAAAGAGAAAACACAAGAAACAGTACGTGTTGGGGGTTTGTTTTGGTTGTAGTGGTTGGGTGACATCATCGTCTTACGCCATTTGGTAAGTATTTGTTAAACTTATTGCTAACAAATAATTTATTACGCGCTGCCATCTATTCAATAATCTCTCTTCTTGCTGTTTGTGTTTGTAAAGTAAATAAGAAACAAAAATAAAATATAAGAAGAGCGGTTCAATCATTGCTTCACTTTAAAATTTACACAAAAACAAAAAAAAGACCAAAAGCATCTTAAAATTGTAACATAAAATGGTACATATTCATTGTGCATCTATTCTTGTGCATCCGAAAAACCAAAAAATCGAAAGTACCGCACAAATACGATACTGAAGAATGCTTAGCAATGTGCCCCACTACAGCCGGGACAGAACACCAGAAAAGAACACCAACAGTACTAAAAAAACATTAAAACGAATCGGAATCGTGGGCAGTAAATTCTTTTCGTGGACGGAAATTTCGTTCCCATGCCTGTTGCAACTGTTGAGTTGCATGCACAAATGAATGTTTCCGTGTGTGTGGATTTGGTGTGAATCAAACAAACTCGTAACCGACCATCCCGAAGACAGAAGTTGACCAAAAACAGCATCCGCGCAATCGTCGCATCGTCGTGTTCTCGCTTTCAAACGTTCATCGTCGTTGTCGTCTTTCGTCGACGGTTAAGGTTTCATTTCGATGGGTACATCCACCCTCGTTTGGATCAGGGAGAAAGGGTGGAGATTGCAAACAGGGGGATAACTACAAGCTTCCCTTCCCTTCGTCGGGTGTATACCAATTTATGTACATTCTTGCATTAAAACCCCAAGCCAGCAGACTAATGAGGAAGGAGCAAGACACGATTAAACCACCTCGATTAATGATGCACCGAATGTTGCAAGTGTCGCATTTCGTGCAACTATTAATTTTTGGGATGCATCTCTTTGTTCGAATGTTCCGAAAAATTGTGGAAAAGGTAAAGTTTACTACCATTTGGGTACTTAACGATGAAATTATTGAAAAACTGAATCTTAACATAAAAGAAAATAAAAAAAACACACACATTATAATTAAAACAAATGAAATGCATTAAGATCAAACATAAAAGTAAAGATTGCCACGATAAAAGAAATCTTGTTTGGTTTCGATGGTTTTGTTAAAAATATTTGATCATTCCCATTTCCCCTGATTGCAATCCGGGACTCTCTGGCACTTTTGGGTGGTAATTTTATTTGCGTTTGTGTTGTCCCACCAAGCATGTCCTCCCGCTTCATCCCCCTTCCATTCCCTCAAATTTCATGATAAATTAATGCTTCATTTATTTTGCGCGGTAGACGTGCTTGGCGCGGTTACACGCAAAGTACACGCGGACATGCCGAACGGGTTCTAAAGTGCTTCATTCCTCCAAAAAAAAAATCCCGATGTTGGTGGTACAGCATGGGGATGCCGTGCCGGATGGTGGAGCACTTCCATCCGGCAAAACCGATGCCATGCGCTTTATGTGTTTAATTTTTAATACACCGCCATGAATCTTGCTTCCACCAACCGGGATGAAGGGGGGGTTTGGAACAGGGAGGTGACAGGGACCAGTGGGTTATGCTCATACATACAGCGACAGCGAAGACGCGACATGCGAAAATCACATTTTCAGACTTGCTGCTGGCTCTGCCGGTGTTGCTGTTGCTGCTGCTGCTGCTGCAGTGAATATCAATTGTGGTGACCTTGAATATTTTCGATTTCGTTTCGGGCCGCGGCTTTCGCAGACTGCGCGTTTCATTTCACGTCAGTCTCCTATGCGTATGCGCGAGTCTCTGTGGTTGTGTGTGCGACGAAAGTATAGAATTGGAAGGCAAGACGAAAAAAAACGGCGCATTAAATACAAATATAATAAAGAAAAACAACACACCAACGTTAAGCTTGCTGATGCAAACGCGCATCGTGGCAAACAAACAAAAAAAAAAGTTGTGCACAAAACTGGAAACCATGGTACGGTATCGTCCGCGGACGTAGCGAGTAAGAGGATGCAAACGCTATCAAACATGCAGTGTTTTTATTTCGTTTGCCAAGTGCAGATAACAGAAAGAATGGGTAGGGGAAGCGAGTGAAAAGCGCGCGAAAAGAAAACAAGAATTGCGAACGACATGATCTTCCCACTCGTTCCAGAAACGATGCGCGAAAACCGACCGAGGACGTAAAGAAAGGATAATGGATTTTATCTGATGAAATAATTTCACTGACATCCAGACGGCCGTTCAAGGTCAGGGTGAGCGAAATATTAACGCATGACTCACGGACCAAGGTTGAGTTTGGTTTTTTTTGGTGATTGTAACATTTCATAACTTGCATCCGGTTTGCCATGATGAATGTTATTTTAATGTTAAGTAATATTTTTAAAGAATTATGGCAATTTGAAGATGTAGCATTAATTTCCCGAAATTCAAAATTTTGAATTTGTTACCCAAAAAAATTTATCTGAATTCACATGAAGCACATAAAGTCCAGCTCGGTTTTATTGAGTTTTTATTTAAAATTCCTCGAAGTAAGTACAATTTTCGCAAGCTATTTCTTCGTTGTATTTTGCCTTATCCCCTGCATGCCTTATTTTTTATTTGCGTTACTTTTTGACTCAATTTGCCTTTGTTAGTGCAAAGTTGGTTTATCAGGACTCAACAGAAGGGATTGTAAAAGAAATAATTTTCGATTAATTTTTCTAACGTCTTTCGGCGAAGATACTATTAATCTATTATTCGAAGATAGTTGTACTTTAAAAATCTCAAAACGGATCATTTCTTTCAACTTCTGAAGGCATATCTCCCATTAAAACGAATCATTAATTAGAGAAGAAACATCAACGAGCTGGACCAAAGAAATTGAAATACTATGTACACCAAATTCAAACATGAAGCGTTCCATTTCCGCCACCAGATTTTAATTCAATGTGTCTACACAGGAATCGAAAACATTCTTTACGTTCATGCTATTAATTCTATTCTCCAACCGAGCAACACTTCACAGCAGCAGCACAAAGAGCACAGCACTAGCGTTAGAGATGGGAAAATAAAAAGATCAATTTAAAAACCCATCACAACGGGAATAAAACCAACGAGGGATAAAAAGGAAAAGAAAGTAATCCCAGAATGCAGCGAGCGGAACAGCGTCTAAAATGCACCGTGCAGCCGTGCTTCAAGCATACACGAGGTGCATGCACGGTATTCAAATCAAAGCGAAATACCCGTAAAACCGGAAGATAGTCTTAAAAGCAAGTGATTTATCTTTTGCGCCTATCTAGTGCATTGGTATGGCAGCCGTACACAGTGTATGCCCACCCAAGGATGTGGGAAATTATCTTTCATGAGCTTCCTTTTTGGGGGTAAGTTTTTTTTCTCTTGGTGATCCAGGAACTGCTCAGCCACTTCTAACGTTTCACGCGTGGAAGCTGCACAATCCATCCGTCCTACATTGCGGACAACCGGTTTTGAAGCTTTGGTTTCGTGGTTGTGTGTCCCGAAACATGCTCAATCGGTGTGTTTTTTTTTTTTGGCAAACAACGAAGACATCCAAGACGAGAGAGCCTTCTGGGTGGATTGATCATTTTGCTCCACTTAATCTCCACTTTCGGTGTGTTTGTGTGTCGTTCGAGGTTTCTTTCTACTCTTGGCCCGATCTTGCACATTTCCCGGCATGGCTTCGCGAACATACTGACATACTGACTGACACTTTGCTCACATGCTTGCACTCGCACGATGCACCGACACCGACACGCTCACAGATGATGATGCATCGCTCACTTCCTGCCACGCGGAACTACGCGCCGGAGGGATGGAACGCATCCTTCGGCGGTTAGTGGGAAAAAGTGAATCTCGCCACTGACGCAGACGATGATGAATCGACCGGTATGTGGTTGTTGATTCGTTCCCTTTTGTGCCGTTTAGTTGTTTCTCTCTGTTTTTTTTTGCATACATTTACCCCGCAAGTAACGTTACGTAACCGAAACGCCGAGTTGAGTTCTTGTGCTAGCGTCTTCCATTCGCGTTTTGGGTCGTTTGTGAATTGGATGATTTATTCAACGACAGCACATGATTAGCGTGCATGTACAGTACGCACATACACGCCGATGGATGGCCAAAAGTGTTTCGGATCAAAAACTTTTCTTTAAAAAAAAAAAAAATGTCACAAAATAAATGAACGAATAAATATTTTGCTACGGTGCTACACAACCGTTCGTAACACGTCCGTCGACAACTCGGGCATGATTGGGTCTACCGAAGGCGAAGTGCGAAAAAATGTCAACACGCAGCTACCACCTGTCGGGAGGAATACTGGCCTTCACACTACCGGACAAGTGTCCCGACACGCAGGGAACCGTTTAACAACAAATAATGCTAATTATTTATTGCCTTTCGCCTGGTGAGGTCGGGTAAAGGTTATATCCCTCATCCCTCCCAACCGCGCACGATCGATGATCATCGTTTCTTTAGAAGCGTTTCTTTAGATCTTCCGCGTGTGACGGGCAACATGGGCAGTAATTTAAGAAAGAAGTACACGATGGATTACACGGTGCTGACGCAAGATGAAATGCTTCTGACAACGTTGGTATTTTCAATGTGACAGCTTACTCAACGGAGGCATGGTTGTGTATGCAAACGTACTTCATTATCTGAGTGGGTAATTTACCCATGGCAAGTGTTTTTATCTTCATATTTTTCGTGCACAAACATTTGGCAATTTTTTTTTCAATGCTCATAATTAGCTAACCCTTTAGGGATCCAGAGGATGGCTTAGAACATTTTCTTTTTTTATTCTTTCAAATTTACATACTTCCATGAGTTTCCTACTCTTGGCGTTTCTGTTTATTGGTTCACTGGCTTAGTGTTTATCCGAATATATTTTTCTTACTGAGAATAAAGCTATATAATTTTAAAATAATTTTAACGATAGATACTACAACGATTTAAGTTTTGACTAACCGTGTAAACATACAGGCACCAACAATAATTACTGATAGCAACCTCAACTGTTTCACATCTTCATTAGTGCTTTGAAAATAATATTTCAAAAAAAAAAAATCTCTAAAATATTAGTGTATATAGTCCCCAAATTACACTACTCCCAGATAGTATAAAATTCGTAATTTTGTTTCAAATTTACAGTTATAGAATCAATATCCTTAATGTATTTCGCTTTTTAGACCACTTTTTGAAAGAAAAATTTAACAAAAAAAAGACAAAAAGGATTGAGTTAGAAGACATTTACAACATATTTGCTTAAATATTGTGTTAGGTATTAAATCATTGAGCTGCGACATTTGAAAATTATTGTTGATAAATGCGACTACAATTTTTACGGACATTGTTTGGGGACATCATATTAAGGAATGTTTTTATCTCTTTTGTTGGGAAATTAAATGGAAACACATTTATCTACCGTAAACAAATATGTTTGGAATATTGAAAGAGATTATTATTTTAAAATACACTGAGTGTTATCATACATCCCATAACTCAGGTGTTTTCCGTTATTAAGGGTTATGTCACATGTCACGTTTTGGTGGGCTAATTTTTACTTTCCCTCAAAGTGACCATTTTCCCTTTCCCCGGTTTTCCTACCCCAAAAAAAAGCAATGGATGCGATACTTTTGTTCCGTTTTCTGTGCGCTATACCTTTCGATTGCAAGAATGTCTTACTTTGATCGATGGCACCGGTTAATCCCTCGCAACACAAATTGGGGAGGGAAGTGTTTAAGCGCAAACCCAACAAAATGTGCCCGATGTCCGCAACCAGATCTCAGTAATACGGATGTTTGAAATAGAATTATTTTTACCTTCTCCGTTTTTTTTCTTCCTTCGTGTTTTTCCCTTCCATTACGACAAAAACTAAAGCTAGCTCTGGTGTAGTAGAGCAGAAGGTGTACGATTGTTGTTTTTTCTTTCCTTCTTTCTTGCAGCATTTTCAAGGAGGATTTATTCATGGATAGCACACGCTTAATGCTCTCCTAGTTTTTCCATTTAAATTTTTTTCCCACTCGGAAATATCGGATGCACTCGCTGGCATCATTTTCTCGTACCGCGCGTGCCCTCGCCCCGACATTCAGCGTCAAACAATCCACCAGACTCGGTGGAATCAAAACTGATGTAATCGAGGATCGTGACGCCAAGCAAGGCGAGAACCGAAGAGTCTCCGCGTGTGTGTGTGTGTATGCTTAAGAGTGTGTTTTGCTACTTAAGAAAACATAAACATTCGACGATGGAACATGGCAAACGAAGTGTTTGTTCGGAATGAATTCGTTCAAGACGAAACGAGGATGAGAGAAAGTCGGTAAAGAAGGCTAAGAGTGCTAGAGCATTATAGCAGATTACTTCTTTTGCCGCTCTCCCCTGCCCCACCGGTTCGATTCCTTCCCTGCCGGGGGCGTAAAGCAATAATGTGCGTCGGGCCTTATGCACACGGAGTACAATTAATTATTTTTAATATCTACGTTGCGTTAATTTTAGATTTTTCATGTGACAGAAATTTGTTCCCACTTGCGCCCGCCACGGGAGTTGTTGTTTGGGGCGCGTGCGTTTGCGATTTGGCGTACCGAGTGTACACGCCGGCTCCGGCGTACCTTCGATCCGGTCAGCTCAGCTGGTGAGGCGTTGATGATATTTTGAATTTCTCTTCCCTGGGTTTGGTGTTGATTTTTTTTGTCACGAAAGGACATCATCGGTACGGTGACGACGGGCACAAGTGACGCCAATAAATGTGGAAAGAATGAAATGTTTTAGAGGAATTTTTTTTCTTCTGCCTAACATGTGCAATATCCTCTATGGAAGGAGACGTGTTTTATTAAGGTTCTTGGCATGGTTTAATGATTCGTTAGCGTCTTTTCTCATTTACAAAAATGCTGCTCGTATAAGCACGGTTGACGGTGCTTAGTGTGCTGAGTGAAACGAGGCAAAACTGTAATAAATTTTATTAATTACTCCCACGCGAATAAGTAAATCCAGTGCGTCAATGGGTACCATTTGCGCTACGTTGCTCATTTTCCGAAACGGGAAAGGACAAGTGTTTTTCGGCAGTTATGCCATTTTTAACCAATGTGAGCTAGAACCATTTTAATGTGTTACTGAATCATGCAAACTTTTTTGGTTGCAGAAATTAAACCATCAAAACGTTCACACTTGCTGCTTGTGTTACTTGTTAAAGCAGAAATGGATTTATTCTTTGCCACCCCGGGATGCACTTGCAGCGGTTTTTTTATTTGTTACTCTTCTCCTTTTAATTCTTCTCCCTTTTCAGTTTAATGCTTGACGACGAGATGAGATGCATCTGTTCTGGCGAGAAGAGTGGCGAGAACATTTCTTCCCGTGTGGTGCATCATCGTATTGTACACGTGCTTCGTGCATCGTACACTGCATCGAATGCAAGAAGCAAAAGGAGCCAAAAGAAAATTCGATTGAAGAAAACGGACGAACCAACAAGGCGTTTGGAATTTCCCGAAATTCTCCAACGAGCAGATCATCGCGGGAAATACCGTAACCGGAAATAATTATGTGTTACAACATGTTCCAGCATGCATCGTACGGCTCGATTGTCGGGTTTTTGGCGTGTGTGTGAAGATACATTCCTTTGCAATTATGCTGCAGCATGTTGTGATTCATCGGTGCAAGAATGAACCACCGGTGTTCATTCGGTGAAAGGGAAATTGGTCAACGTTGCAATTTCATTCATGTTTTTGCACTGTTGATTCATCAGATGCTTGTAAATGAAAGTAAAATTACTTTGTTATGATTCATTCAAGAGTAGATGAAACAATCCGGGAATGGACACAAAAATATGTTGAAGATTAGTAATATCATCTGTTCTACAATATAAATATCACAAACCATCTCACTAGTTTTTGCATGCTTCATGACAAGAAAAGGATTTATGTGACGATTATTATAGAAATAATTTAACACATCAAACAACTGAGAGCATCTCATAGTGCTTTACAAAGCAGCAGAAAAAGAAACGACGTGCGACAACTGACTGTCGGTGGAAGAATGTAATAAATAATTTTAATGAACGTTCTTACGTAAGCTTCCCCCCAAAAACCACCGCCAACAAGCACAAGATCATCGTTCGGAGGGATGGAGGGAAAAATGGCAATTTTAAATCGTCGTCATTCGTCGTGCTTTGACATCGATGGTGCATGAGTCGATAATTCCAGTGCTTCGAATTGCCACCGGGGAAACGAATACGCGTAACGGCCAGGGAAAAACTGTCGAAGCCTGTTGGTTCTGTTATGGTTTTTGAAACTCATAAGATGTGGATTAACTCTTTTTCCGGTGTTGTTGCGTCGAGTTTAGAACATTTACTTTGTCACCGGCGCATAATTATAGCTGTTTTGGGTCGTTTTCTGTGCGGATTAGTAGAAATGTCGTGCAAAGGAAAGTCGGGAGGTACTCGTTTTCGTTGAAAGAGTTTAATCTATTGAAAAAGAAGTGCGTGTTGTTTAGTACAAAATGTCAAGATTCCCAAAGTTCCTAGAATAGCTATTCTATTTCAAATACTAAAGTACCAAAAGTTTGCGAGGACTCATCCAGAAATTAGGAAATACTTAGAGAAGTGAATGCTTTCAGTTTTGATTAGCTTTATGGTAAAATTGTACAAAAAACCTCATTTTGTATTTTGTATTATATTGTATTATATTTTTTCTTCTTCCAAGGATTTTTAATTCCAGAGTATCGTTGCCTCGAACTCTTTTTGAATCTTGGTTTGTCGTTAAATGGGACATCCTAAATATTAGAAGCTTTTGAAGATATCAATATTGCTCCCACTGATAGCCATGTCGGGCTATAATGATGATGGAACTCAAAGATACCAATTAAAGTACTTTTTTTACAAAATCCCTTAAAGTATGTAGCTCACTGCATGGAAGCGCACTATACCTACCTCCTCTTCACCACAAAATCATCACCTCCAACATTAAAACTCGCTCCACACGATGTGCGTCCCCATAATGTGGGGACCTAACATTGCAACAGCAGTAACGTGTCGGATCGCGCTAGACGCACGGCGGCCAAAAATAAAGAAAAGACCCCACCCGAATTGATGGGGCGCGTCCGGAAAATTGTCACTTGCGATTGCCATCCAACAACTGGGACCGATCTAAATGGGTCCGGGGGTGTCTTCGTACGCGTATCCAGCACCCGTCGCTTTACCCAATTTTTATTGGCACCCGGTATGGAGCGTGCACTGCAAAGCGTGTGGAAGCGAAACAACGCAACCAAAACCGTAAACTCAACAAACAAAAGTTTTGTGTTCGTCCAAAAATAAAATGCAATAAAAGTGTGTATGTGTTCGTTTTTTTTTTTGCTTCCCCGCAATATCCGTGCACTGCGCCGTAGTGTGATCGTTCCGCCCGTTCGCAGATCGTAGATCGATCCCATGCACCGGTTGAGTTTTCAATTTCTTCTCCGAAACACGTGGGACTAGTTTTTTCTGGTACTTATGTTTGTGGAGAAACTGTTCTCAAAATGGAGTACTAGCGAAGGGAAAAATGGTATCAAAGTGAAGCTAGAAAATTACGGGAAAACAGAGTATTCTGTAAGTAGTTAAACTACCCTGCACCCTGGTATACACAGTCATTTATATATGCTAACTCAATTCCCAGAAGTACCTTCGTGCTGTGTATTTCATTTAATTATAATCTACTCGATACCCGAAGGAACTGGAAGCATGAATCAACAAATAAAGTAGATTATTTTACAAACAGCAAACCCTTGTGGACCATTGCAACAACATAAAAAGAGAGAAAGAAAAGAAGAAATTCAGAACTCAACATAATAAAATAAAAAATGGACGCTTCTAGAATTTTGCAGAAAAAGGGTTACAAACCGGACCGAACAGCACATAAAGAAGAATTTGCACACACAAAAATAAGGAGTAAAACAAAAAGCAAATCAAGCGTACCATTCGAAAGAGACTTCCATCGCTACTTCCTGCATGTATGCGATGACCACATAGGAGAGGGACTCCAGGTTCGTTTTGCGCACTATTTCACACTAATTTGTAACTGGTCGATCTGTTTTTATGTGCGACTCTCCCCCACCGCCACGGAATTCCTTTTCTTTGCCCCATTTACCGAAGCATTGTTTTCCGAGGCAGCTTGTGAAACATTAATTTGCAAAACAATATACCGTGTGCACCTATCAACGCATTCTATCCCGGGGATAGCTGGAGCAAACAAACTACAACATGGCGGACTGAGAACAGAATAAATAACTAAAACCGAACAAAAAAATAAAAACAAATTCCAGGGTCCTGCTTCCTGCACCTTTTCGATGCGAGTTTAGCGGATATGATCGTGCTATTGTTTGATATTGTATTCTTATCTCTTTTTCTCTCTCTTTCTCTCTCACACATATGCTCTGGAAGAACAGTAGAGGGAATCCCTCCGAGGGACAGCAGTACATTCTCACTCATCGACAACATGGCGTACGAGCGTCGTGTTTGCCAAAAAGGAAATCTCCATTTCTCCTGGAACCGATCTCGGCGAATCTTGATCCACGCCCAGACGGCGGCTTCTAACAGCTTCTCTCTAAACTCTAACTCTCGAGAAAAACCCGTTTCTTCACCGATTCGGATCATCGATCTTGCCGATAATATGTGGGCCAGTGTGAGTGCCCATGTGTGTGTTCCAGCTTCCTTTGCCAGTTTACCGTTATTTCTTAACTTTTGCTAAGGCTAGCTATAGTTAGGTGTGTTTTTGTTGGTTTGCTGAGATTTTGCATCAATTTTCATACCGAAGCTGTGGTTTCAAGGGTTTTGCTTCACGTTTTCGTTGGCAAGATCTTATTACGGCTTCCTTGGTAGGGGTTATTTTTTCTCTTCTTCTCTCTTTTGTTTTAATTTTTAGAAGATCGCGTGTGCGATGTAGCTCCAAACCCTATCCATAATCCATCCAGCCTTTCTTTCTTAACCTTAATTATGATAGCGTTCCGAAAGCCATTTAGAATGGTGCTAAAGGAAGAACGGGGAGCGCCGTTTCCTTTTTTGGTTTTTGGTCGATCTGAAAGTGTTTATTGCGATAATTGTATCCTCGAATCGTTTCATAAAAAGGAAGGAATTGAATTTAATATATTGCAAAATCATTTTCTTGGGAGTGCCATATAACACCGTGCAATTAAGCATATCGTGAGAAACGGACCGCTCGGTTAGATGTACGGTGGCCGAAAATCACAACACTCGGCTGGCTACCCCATTGCTCAACGGCTACATTTCCACACGCAATAGTGGAGAGAAGAAAAAAAAACATACTAAATTTTCAACAAACATGTATCACATCGCACACCTTTCCGCATCGGTTGGCGGTTTTTTCATCGGGTGGTAAAGCCCAATATGGTTCGCGTTTTCCGTTGGTTCCTTCGGTTGGTTGAATTTTTCACCCGATCGCGTATGAAGCAAGAAGAAGCAGGGAAAAAACTCACCCCGTCGACCAGCAAAGTGAGTGAAGCGCAGGGAAATTTTCACATTTGAACATCATTAGAGAAGTTGAGGCCTGGGAAAGGCATGTGCCATGGTAACTATTTAGCACCAACCCGCACGACACCCGCTGTACAAGGTGACAGAGGGGCACCGGGCCGAGGCCAAGGAGAGAATGTTGGTTAAACATAAGTACTGGTTCCTCCGTGAAGGAAACCGTGAAGCGCGACAAAAAAGGCGAAAGAAACAAAAGCAAAAGCCAGGCGACGATCGTTTTGAAAGACAAAACAACGAACAAAAAAAAAACGATACCCAAGGCACATCAATCTTGCGCTCAAATCTAGATTTAATGACAAAAACTAATTACACTTTTCGGGGGCTATGCGCGCGTGTGTGTGTGTTAGTTGTTGGAAAGGGTGGGTAAATGGGAAGTTTTCAGTGCTGCGCAACTTCGCAACGTAACAACATGCTAGCGCAAACGCAATCGCACTCCGGGCGCACGGTATCTAATTTCAACTTTCTTTGTTGATGTTGCTTAGCCATTGCTTCGTCTCCATTCGTTTGAGTTGGTTTTTGGGCAGCACATTTTTTTTGGGTTTGAAATTTGAACTATTTTACCTTGAAGTGAATCGAAAAGTTATCCAAACGCCAGAGAGAGAATGCAGAAGATGAAACTTGTTTTTTTTTAAATTATTTTACTATTTTTGTATTGTTTTGTAAATACGGTTCCTAGCAAAACTCTTAAATTTGAATGATTTTCTTTCTATTTTAAATTACTTATATTTTTTATCGATTTTCAAAATATTTATACTTCATGCAAACCCGTTTTGGTACATTAAATTATTCTACCTCATCTCTTCAACTTTGTCTTTCATTAGAAAAAAATATCTTTTTTCAGTAGTGTTAAGCACTGTATAAAACAAAATGAACTGCAACTTTTCATCTAACCCTGATGTTGCGATTGCGAGCTGATACTCGAACTAAATAATTTCGCTAGCTCCTACTAAGGCCGTCTCTTCTTTGTCCGTTGTCCGGTAACCAACAAAAAAACAAAGACAAGGTAATGATAGGAAGACCATTGCAGACATGAGGGTCAAACGCAATTGCGGTCTCCAACCAAGAGAGGACGGAATGTTGCTGGAACGGAGTGGGAGACATCCAAGATACTTACACTCCGATAATAACAGCCGCAGGGAAAAGTGATTAGCCACGAATATGATTATTATAATCATGCGTACATCGGGCAAGCGTTGATCGCACACGGGAAAGATCAGTGCGCGAGAGAGTGATAGAGGAGGAGGAAGAGGGGAGAATGAGGGTGGTGTAGAAGATGGCCAGGGTACTCCAAGTCACGCTTTCCGGTTCCGCGAGTGTCAAGCTTGCCTGGCCGTTTCGTAAGCAGAGCCCTTCGCTTGGTTGTGCGCCTTTTGTTTTTGTGGTTAATTTTTTGAGGGTGTTTGTTTCGTGCTGAGATTAGAGTCTTACGTACATACCTATGATTATTACAGCTCACTTCTTTTGGAATGGTCTCGTTTCGTTTTTTTGGTTTCTTTGTTTTTTTTTTCATTTGGAAGAGGTTTTATTTTCACCTTTTTCTACGTGTAGCTAATATTTTTGTCTTCTATTTTCACTTGTACATGCGTATCGATCGAACGCAACGAACCGGGTGTAAATTAACGATCTTGAGTCTCAAAACGAAAAACAAAAATACGAATAAAAAATAAAAAAAAAAACGACAAACAGAACATCGACAAGAAAAACCACGAATGAGCTTAATGAGGAAATGTAATGACAGTCATTTTTTTGTCGTGATGAAACTCTGACAATTGTTGCTGGATAATGTTAGGATTTTGGACAGATTACACTGGTGAACGGAATGCCATTAGTGTCTGTTGTGGTATGTGATGAGTGGTGTTGAGGTGTTTGTGAGCAGGTGTCATCACTGTTACCGGGAGGTTGAAATAATGTCTTTGCTTCTGTGCTGAATATTTTCACGCATGATAAATACTTACTTTTGATGATATTAACGTAAGGGTTGGAGACGATTCCTGCAACGAAAGCAAAGAGAGAGAGAGAGTCTTTAATATTTAAGTGTATATGGAGGACATTTAAATTTAAAATTTCCACTTAAAAAGTACTCGCGTAAATCGAGTAAACAAACCGTACAATCTTTCAAAAATTGTTTCCTTTTGCATCGATAGCATTAAGGTTAAGTAAAGCAACAGTTCCGCTTCCAGATTTTGCCACCCTTGAATGTACAAAGTCTGCTACTTCTTTGTCCTTCGTTGGACACCCATTCGCTTCTGCTTCAGTTTGCAGTTTGAATAATGTTTTTTTTTCTTTTGCTTTTTGTTTAAGATGCCCAAAAACTAAAGCTGCTCTTATTATGTGTGTTAATTATTCAAATGGCTAATTACTCATACAATAAACGCTCGGCTGGTTCGGGCGGATGCGATTTGCTGTTTGTTTGTGCGCGAGCTCACCTAACTTCTCACGGGCAAGCTGAGTAAATGAGCCAAATTGAAGTAATGCCTTCACTTCCTATCGTAATTGTTTATTTAAGCCCTCGAGCAAGGAAGTATGTAGCGAGCTGGGGGGCGGGGGAAACATTGTTTCGAGACAAAGAAAAGAGGGTAGACCGAGGACCGTCTGATCAAGAGGGTGGTTTGGTGGAGTGGAGTTGCCAAAAAAAAAAAAACACCCAAAACGGAAGAATTCGTGCATTTTTGTTGACTTGATTTAAAATTGATGGCATTGGCATTGAAAACAAACGATAGGCGAACAATCACGTTTCACGTTAAATAAAAGTGTTTTATTCTAATAAAATTGCATCATTTAGCAAACTTGATTCCCATCCAAAGTCTTTGGATGCTCTTTTGGAGATATCATGAGAACGACTTCTGGAAACATCTTGTTCACACATCTTCCAGAACTCTGGTTCTCCTTCCTCGACTGTCCACGCTAATGTGTTCCTCCCGAATTCTCAAACGACGCACTTGAAAAGATAAAATAGTTAGCACGAACCACTGCCACGGTGGTATAGTTTATGAAAGGCACGCAACAAGAAAAAAAAACAAGTTCGAAATAAGGCACGTAATGAAGCACCAGAGAGGAGAGAAAAAAATCATAAAAATGCACCCATCTTTAAACACTAAACAAAAAACGACAACCGGAACGTTGGCTGCTGGGCATACGAGTAGCGTAGCGATGGTGGTGGACAAGCGGACAATGCTTTCGCTTCATGCCCGGTGGCCGGATAGTAAAACTGAAACACGAGCACATATAGGCTGCGCTACATCGGGTGACATTTATGAGCGTTTTTAAGAGGGCTTTGGGCTAAGGCACGCATCCGAACACAGCAGAAGCGCGACGGTGTCTACGACGTGTGACAGAAAGAATGTTTATGTTTATCCGGCTCGGGGACGACATGACGTACCCCACTCTTTGGGTGGGTTTTGTCACGTGATAGAACATGGCGACGATAAGTAATTACGAGCCGGTACGAGGTGTGAATGTTGATAGTGTGGCATGATTTTCTAGCCTTAAGATGTCCGGGAATTAAATTTTGTTCCATTTTGATTTCTTAATTTTTCTAAACTAAAACAAAAATCTAACAAAAACATTCTTATTTCACTAACCATTGTTGGCCATTCAACAGGAATGATAATAAATGAACGAACCACACTTTTTGCTTACCAATTCCCCAAAGGTCCCGTTTTGGGCGTGCTATAGTTTCATTAAGATTCCACATCACATTCCACAGTCGAATGTTAGTTCGAAAATTGAACATGTTTGAATGAATCGATACTATCAAAAACGGCAAATTGAGAATCGCATTCCATGTAATGCTGAGTAAAAATATCTCGCACAAAAAAATATATATATATGCACACAAAATCAAACGCAAGCTTACGCGCCTAAATTATGCATACGGATGAAACTCGGGACATTCAAACGCCCCAAAAACACCAGAACCTCTTTTGCACGCGGGAACAGCGTTATGCCATACTAACAACCCGGCATCGATTTAAAATCGGCCAAACTTCGATCGGTTTGCTCTGCATTTGTAAGCTGCGATTGAATCGAACCACAGCCGAAACCGAAACGGAGCGAAAAAAATCTTCCAAAAATACATATACAGACCCAAAACTTGCGTATGCCGTTTTTTTTTCGTAAGCGCAAACACACTATCCTTCAATCAATGGTCCACTGCGAGCGGCAAATATTCCGCAAAACGGAGCACCAAACGCTCCGTCAGGGAAGCTGGTAACAGGGTGAAGAGAAGCGCAACCTTAAGGCTCGGTGAAACGAAAATGAAAAGGTTCAAAAATGGAAAATTGAATTTAGATTGCTTCATATAAAGCGCATGATATCGAAATCGCTTCATCGAAGGCGGCAAATGGTTCAGTGTTTCAGTTGTTTTCTTTTTTTTTTTTTGTTCGATGTTTTTGAGTTTTGGTTTTATGTAGGGCATATTTTCTCTTCCTCTAGCCACTGCGTCAAACCATTACAGTTTAGTTGCTTCCTGCCAATACCTGGTGTCCTGGAAGAAGGAACAAAACAACAGAACTTCTCTTTTACTTAACTCAGGAATGCGATGCTAAGCAAGGGACTGGCAAACCGTATCGTTCACTTGTTTTCTGAGTGCTTATGAATCATAAAGTTGGTTTCCACAATGACTCATAATGAAGCATTTAAAAATAAAAAGCACAAATCGAATTAAAAATTGTGATGCTTTTTAGACAGTGTTGTGCATAACTATATGAGAACATAATTTATTAAAAATATCAAAATATTGCTGGAGTGAAAAACATTTTTTCATGACTTTTCTAAATTTTTATCTAAATTTTTTATTGTTTTTTTTTTTCGTTTCACGAACGAAAATAAATACCAAACAAATATTTGCATGCTTTTTTTCTCCCACATTTTAACGGAATATCGTATGACAAACTACAGCAAACAGGCTGAACAAGTAACACGTACAGACGTAAAGTGTGCAACGAACAAATGCTATAAAGTGCAAAAGGGACAAGTTTCGGAGCCCAGCTAGCCTAATAACAACCAACCCGATTGAAAAGGACAACCCAAACGTGTACGTGAGTAAGAAAATGCGGATGGCAACTCATAATTGATGATCGTAAAGCAACAGAGGAAAAAAAATATCAACAGCCTGTGTGTAACAAAACACAGATCGACATGTTTGCAGCTCGACCGTATCCCAAAAGAAGCAAAAGGACATTAGGATAGCAAAACCGAACCGGAAGGTCCACTCCGGCTCGCTCACTCGGAGGCTGCTGCTCTGTGCGATGAATGGGAAGAAAAAACAACAACTACGCGTTGTGCCTCAGTACGTTGTACGTTTTGGTCACGTTGCTAGGCTACACACGGTATGAAGCGTACAACAAACAAGAAAATACCATCGAGACGACTTTAAAATTGCTCCGCTTCAACAACAAAAAAAAACAGGACCCTGACGGTTTCGGTTGCATTGATGATGCCCCCGGACGGGTAAGGGTTTTGCGTCGATAAATTGAACTAATTCCTGGAATTATGAAATGACCGTGCGAATGTTAAGACCGTTTGCAGACGCTGACTAATATCGCGGAGCTGGGCCTTATAAAACAAGTGCCGTTTTACCTGGACAGTGTTGAAGAAATTTATTATAGGAAAGAAGAATCTTTTTTCGATGCTAAAGACTTGCTTTACTTTGTCACAGTTTTTTGTTTAAAAAATATTACAAGAGTTGAATTAAATAATAAATTTTGCTGTGCTGTCAGAGACTCCATGACTTCATACTCTTATAAATTTGAGGTCTATACAACGGATAATATTCATACTTTAAGGATAGAATTTTGCATGTTTCGTATAACTCTGTCTAACCCAACTGATTATACAATTCGTTCATAAGAACAGACAAGATGTCTATACCGAAGGAAGTCTTGTGCAGCTGATGTTTCTCATAATATTTAAGCAGATTCGACAAGGACGATGAAGTGAGGTCCTTAGCACAAGCTTCTCGAACACTAAATCTCGAAGTAGAGCTAGTAAAGAAGAGAAGAGTACACTTACTCTTATACTTTAAATTCAACTCCAAAGATAGGTTAGGTGGCTAACTCTGTAGCCCTAATCTAATAACTGTGGATATCATTTTTAATCAAAATTCCCATCAGAGTCGGAGACTGTTCTTGAGGAGAAATCCTCGGTAATTGTATCTCTTTGATGGGTATTATGTCTCTCATTTTTAATGCTACTCTTCTCAAGATTGTAAGCATTTTTTGATGCTAAAGACTTGCTCTATTACCAAGGAATGTGTTTAAACATATTGAAAGTACAGTACAACACCCTCAACATTAAGTTTTTGCGGAAGTTAATAATCGTCGTTTGATAATCACACACTCCCACAGAATGTACAACGTTCATCAATCAATTTTGCAATTATTATTATTTCAATTGTTTCACCCACCGTCTAGCCACGTAATGTGTAAGCTCAAGCCTGGTGCATTTTGTTCCCCATTCAGGAACTAATTTTCGTAACTGAAGAAAGAGAAAGAGCAAGTTCAAAGTTCTTCACCGTAATCGTACAACCGAGCCGAAAACAGGCTCTAATTCACGTCACGGCAGCCAAGATCCCGTTTTCTACCGCTACAGGCAGCAAATGTGCATAAAGTTTCTCCCCAAAACTATCTCACCCCCAAAGGAGAGAGTCAAAACAGTTAAGAATTCGTGTTTTTTTTCTTCACGTAAATAAACGATAAATGCTTCAAAGTGAACAACAAGCAAAAGGCAAAAAAACGAAACAAAACAAATGATATTCAAAAACACATTTCAAGCAAGCTCACTTGCAACCGAACAATTACCGGGCATGCGAGCCGGGAAGCGCCACCGGTCCCGTGTGCTCAACTGCACCGTTTATCATGGGTTAAATGGTTTGATTAATCAAATTATTTTTCCGCTCCGTCAGGAACCGTTTGGGAATCATTTTTTTTTTGGGAGTTTGTTTCCCCTATTCCATCGTAATGTTTGGCTGCGCCTGTCCTGTCCGTTCTGCATGAAATTAGATGGGAGATGAGAGCTTTGCCTAACAAAAGGCTCGCTCCGTTGTAAATCGTTTGGTCATTGGTCAGAGGCTGATTGAAGGCGATCGTTGAACGATGAAGCCCATCCCGATTGGAGCAGTAGAAATTACTACCAAAAACCAGCAAAAAAAAGGCAATTGTTAAGCATGGAAAATCGTGTGTGTGTTTATCCGGGAAGATACGGGAAGAACCGAATGTGAATAAAAGATTCTCATCACCTAGTCTAGCGTCCCCCCTCCCGCATCAACCCCCTCAGGCCGCCCAGCAGGAGCATAAATTATGCTGATCAATCTCCACAACGAAAGAGGTGAGTAAGGTGCTCCCAACAATGGAATCATTGTGGTGGCAATGAGCTTTTTCCCGTACGCACAGTACACGGAAAATCAATAAGTGTTGTAGCACCCCCCGGGGGGACTAGAAGGTAAACCGTGGGGAGGTCTGCTCATCCCCCCTTTCGACGGGTGTTTATGGAGTAATTATTAAATTGTTTATCGATTTGCATCGAATGCAGCCGGAATCGGTTTTTCGTTGGGCAGGAAGTATTTTCCATTCCACCCATTGCCAGCCACCATGGTTTAAAGTTGTACGGTCGCGCTCGTACGCTCGGGGCATGAGTTCTCACAGTACGAAACAAAACAAATAAAACAAAAACTCTATATACACAGTTTTCCAATTTCAATTGCTCGGTGTGCGTTCGATTATCGTTTATTTTATGATTACACACCTCTCGCGCACACCGGGTGGTTTGTTAATTTGTTTATCGTTTCTCCCCACGCAAAACGGGGTGGGTTTTTTTTTCTTCATAGACTGGCAATTTAACCGTTCTAAGTATTTGCTTACCACCGAGATGAGCATGAAGGATAAGAAGGTAAAAAAAATCTTTGCAATATTTAAACAAAAACCAAAAAATAAATTGACCAAGAATTGCCAAGTGGGAGAGTGTTTCCTTATTATTTTCTAACCGATTTCTATCACATCACTCTTTGCTGGTTCGATCATTTCTTTTCCTGTTTTGCAATACTCGCTCGATTGAACATTGTTCGATCAAATTTGTTCCAATATTTTTTTTTCCTTCTCTCTTTTTTTTTCTTCGCTCACCAACAGTCTGTTTCCATATCCGAGTTTCCTTTCCCGTGTACTCACAGGCGCCAAGGAAGTTGGCTAGCTGGTTATGATTTTCCAACTGAATGCAATTTGTTTTAATCGATTTTTGTTTAATCGTTTGCATTTCTAGCCAAGCAAGTTAAAAAACGGGTAATCAAGCGCACAACCCAAATCGGTTGCGTTGGTGCGTTTCATCGTGTTAAGGTATGGTTTTTATATACATTTATAACGATCTATTTTAAAAATATTCACCTGTGGTGAAACAAAAATAGAACAGAATTTCGTATTTTATTTAACAAAAAAACCTAAATTCAATCAGTGTACTACAATAAAGTATGAAAATAAAATCTTTTACTGAAGACTCACCATCACTTCACTTTGTTTTTCGCTCCGAGGTCTCAGTTTGCTCTCTTACACCGGCCACGATCGGTGTGTAATAAATTCTAACCACACCGACGCGTTAATGGTGCACATTTCCCTCGAGGAAAATCGTTCGTGTAAGAAAACGATTTGCCACTGTGTCACGTACGAAGATCATACGATCGGATCGACTTTTTATGATTCTCTATTATGCTTTGCAGGATTTTTTCATGCCTCAAGATGTGTCGTGTGCCGCATGTTGTTCGTGTGAGTTTCTACGCGCACCTTATGAACTATGACTATGACTTCAGCAACAGAAATGATGAAAAATATAATTTCATTGAAATAGTCGCTCCGGCTCGATCGCTGTACGGTGCAAAAGATACCATTTTTGGAAAATAAAAATAACGCCCTAGGACGATGGTATGATGCACCAGACGCAGGTGAAGACAAGTTCGTTTCGATTCGGACAAACTTAGAAGTTTTGCACTATTTTAACTATTTTCTTCAATTTTAGTCACATTTTGGTTATGTCATTTTAGACAGAAAGTGCAATAAATTTCAAGGTTTGTAAAGAACATTTCAGGATATTTTTGTTTCCACGCTAAAGTAGAACAAGAGATCACAGACAGTACAACGATCGACGCCAGTTGATCATTGCCTTCGAAACTTTGGTCTGGACTTCGGTGGATTGAATTACAAAATAAACCAAATGCTAAAACACTGTTCTCATCAAAAATCAGCTTAATGTAGTTTTTGTCTCACTACGTTCAAAACGTTATCTATCAATAATAATTAAATGACAAATATTCCTATCAGTTGTCCATAGAAAAATAAAATAGTCCCAAGTAAGCAAAGAGATCTTGTTTGTCAACTACTCGAGAGTACTTCCCGTCGTTAGAACCTGCGGGCTCGTCAACTCATAACGTTACCAGGACGAATTTTAAGTACTCTACCTTCATCATCACCATAATCGATGTTAAAAAACACAAAGAACCCATGCTTTCTGTGTGTTCCTTTACTGAGGCACTGTTTGCATACCCATAAAATGGTCAATGTTTGCCAGCATTTCCTTCCTGTGGGCAAAAACCTTTCCTTGATCAAACGTCATCGAAGGTGGGCCATCCTGTATACCAATCAGGATGCACGCAAAAAAGGCAAAAAAGAAAAAAAAAAAGGAACAAAAGTGCACTTGCCACTCAGCACTGTCATTAAAATGTCTACAAGCAAGCTCGGTGCATCTTTTACGGCCCGCAACAAAACAAGGAAAGTCTTTCACTTCAACGTGCCGAAACAATGATCTTGTCGGTTGAGGATCGGAAACCTTTGTTTCCCTTATTCTGGGTTCTGGTTTCGTCCTGGTGGAAAGTGATTTATTTTCTTTCCGGCTGATTGCTATCCGCACAGACTGATCATTGAACACCGCAACGCAGGAACCGGTCATACATCTTCCCTCGAAGACAACCATCTTCTGCGGCAAAGAGCAAATACGCACACGCACCCACGCAAAACGAGCCGAAAAAGGAAGAGTGTATACCATTTTCAGTTTTCCCTTTGCCCTGGTACTTGATCCGTGTCGGCGTTGCGCTTTGGTGCACATTCTGTGTCTTCTGCTTTGTCTCGCACAAAAACGCACCTCCTCATCCCACATCTGCATGCACAGTTGCACTTGCAGCGTCAGCAACGGCACGGCACTGTTATATTTTGGTGCCGGCGTTTTAATGACCGCAATTCGTCACATGCTCAAACAGCCTCACAGAGTGTTCAGGGGATTCGGTTTCCCCTTAGCGTACTGGTACTCTCGGTGGGTTTTTATCGTCCCGTTTGGATGTCGCTGCGCCTTTCGGTCGGTGCACGCATCTTGAGTGACAGTCAGTGAAGTGAGAAGTAAGGAAACATTGCATCCCGACCATACTGCACAACGGACTACTGCTGAGCCAAGGGAGTCGTTAGATTTTTTTTTGGGAAAAACTCATTAAAATCAGCCAACTGAAGCGTTGTGCTGTGCGGTGAGGTTTTAAGTGTTAAGTATTATCGTGGCTTAAAATATGCGGTGCATACGTGCATTACTTACGCGAGGCGGACACTTTGACACCCATAACGCGTTAAGACTCGAGTAACTGAAGTCGTAAAAGTAACATAGATGTATAAATAAAACCTTTGGTTTTTTTCTTGGGAACTGTTCGTGTTTCTACGGTGTTTTACCTTAAGGGTAGATAAGAATTGATTTTCTCTAACATATTTTGGGTTAACTTTACCAGTTTTTTTACTCACTATTGATCGGAAATAGCGCATAAATAACTATTACCAACGCTCAAAATGAAAGTGATCTATATCTTGTTCAAACAAAGAGCAATTTTCTTCAATCACTCCAGTACAATCCGTTTGTCTGTGTGTTTCTTCAATGTTTGTATACCTTTGTATACATTATTTGACATATTTCCGGGTGCATCGAGCTGTGACGGAGTCACCGTAATGACCAGCGATAAATTCAACATTATTACACACAGCCGAAAATGACATCGTAAAACATTTAGCATACCTATCCGCGTGTGTCAACTGAAAAAAGGGCACAAAGAAAAGAAAGCACACTAAATTGACCACCTACAATTTTTATAATGTCGTACTTTCTAAGCTGGCTTGTAACACAATGAGGCTCAATTCTTAGCTCACCGCTTGAAATGCGAACGGTTCGTTGCTTGCACCCCTGCGCAAGTCTTTCGATCGGTGTCCAAGCCGAAGAAAGCCCAATTAGCATCGCGTGGATACAAGATCGGACGAGCTCGCGACCATTATCATGTATGGGAGGGCGCAAATTTGTCAAACCGAACGTCATGCGTTTTTGGGCGATGAAGGAAAAATGCACCTCCTCTACAAACGGGTGCCCATTTGAATCAATTATCCCAATTTGAATGCGTTGTTCACCTGCGCCTTTGACATTGGAGACGAGTTTTTTCTGTTTTCTTACACAATTTACACCCATCCAATCGGGATGTAGAGCTTGGTTTTTTTTGGGAATATCATAATTGATACCATTTGTTTTATTTGAAAGCGTAACAACTGGACAAAAACGGCATTTCCGTTCGTTAAATTGTTTACCACACACAACAAGAATGGAATACAATTTTGTATGTTTGGTTTTTGGAAAAATTATCAACTTGAAAGATGACCCAAGATTCCATTCGAAAGGCAATTTTCTTATCATACTGATGTGTTACGGCGTGTGGAGCTTACTTATACCTGTGTTGCCTTTCGATCGAAATAATACGATTGCCATTGCTCATATGAAGACAGGGCTGAGAAAATTCGCAAATCAAAAACCATTCGTATTAAATTTCTTCCTCTGCTTTACGCCATGGAATGTTTAATCGTTTCCGTGCATGCATATCATTTGCGTGCTGTATTTAAACCTAAGTTCGAACGATAGGGTGCGGTTAGTGGTTCAGTGAAAGAAAGAACTGACTAGGAGGAATAGAGAAAGGTAGCTTCAATTTATGACAGCTATTTTTTTTCTTGGTGGTGCAGCTCGTCCGCCAGTTCGGTGCCTAAGTCGTAAGTTGATTCCACAGTTACTCATACCGGGCTGCTTAGATGAGGCCAGTTTTGAAGATTTTATTTCGTGTGCTTCGATCTTGGCATTGCTCAACTTCGTTGCGCGTTCTGCATCTGCCCCTACCAGCGACCCGTTTTATTGGGAAAGCACCAACACTGGCTGATCGGTAACTTCTTTCGCCCGGGGTCCATGTACCTGTCCACCGCCATCGCCAACTGCTCCGTGTGCCTCCTTTGTCAGCCCAGCTCTAGAATAGCGCAATCGAGAGAAGACCGAAACAAAATTGCCGGTACTAAGCGGCAAGCGCTGAGACAGAGAGATAGAAAGAGCTGAGCTGTAGCATGAGGGCAGAAGGCGCAACAGGCGATCGTGAAACCTACGAAATAATAATCGTACCTATCGGTTTTTTGGTCAAGAATATTGGTCGAGAAATTTATTGGAACCAGTTTTATCCTTTCTTCCATTCTTCGGCTCTTCTCGCTTCAAGCTTCGCCCGCATCCACATGTATGTTTTCTTTCGCATCGATCGCCTATGCGCATGTGGCTAGGGCTTTCTTTCACCACTTCACTCGCTCACTCTTTCCATAAGCATAAAAATGATGTCCGGTGATGTTCCCTATGCTCAGTGCCCCGGTGCCGGTGCCACCACACCAACACCGCATCCCGCAGCGCTTTTTTGCTTTTATTTATTATTTCTGTATTTTTTAATTACTGGTCTCTACGCTTCCTCCACGGTTCGATTTTCATCATCCGGTGGTAAATGACACATAGACCGGGAATAGGTTAGCGCAAAGAGCGCGGTATCACGTACGGTTGTATGCGGGCCATGAGACGTGCTAGAAAATGGCCCCGAACAAAAAAAAAACACCCCCAGGGGATCGGCTGTGACCATGGTAACGAACATGTAAAATTCCTTCACCTTACGTCCATTCCCATTGTGGCAGACGGCTTTACCTGTTTTTTTTTTTACTTTATCCATTTCGTATGTTCATTCTTGACAGTTGGTAAGGTTTGCTTGAGATTTCTGTGTTTCCCTTTAAAACCCGATCGTCTTCCTGTGGGTATGTAGCTGAGGCATTGGATACTTTCGGTCTAATTTGGGTTTATTATTTTCGATTATTTCTAATCGTAACTCGTCCGAAAGCTGACGAAACGGAGCGAAAGCGATGCGAGTGACAGAATTGAACGAAGGAAACAAGGCGAAACTCAGCGAGATAAAGGGAAAGCAACGACAAATCAACAAACATTAGTGGTTGTCTAGTTACAGATTAATTTGGTAAGGGCATTTTGGGACCACTTTGATTTTGAAGCTCGCCATGTAGCATTTGTTTATTGCTCTTTCGTGGTCGAGATCGTAGGATAAGAGATGCAAAGGAAGGAATAAATATCCTAAGAGAAATCGTTTAGAACTTGGCTGATTATCCGGAGCTGCGGGAGAAAGTTCGAATAAATCACTCGTTTGGGCTTTCTTTTATTGAAATTATGCCCTCTTTGCTGCGTAAGATATCATGTACCCTGTTTCATCAATTGGAATGCATACTTAATACCGAACTTGTTTCTAATACAACGAGAAAATGAGCTGAGAAACGGTGTTTTCGACTTCTATCAATTACTGGATGTTGTTCAAGTTGAACTGATATGTTTCGTAGTAGATTTAGAATTCTTTCAACTGTCGGGATCATTTGCATGCTACAAGTGACTTTTCACAAAGACTAAAAACTTTGTTATTTGAACTCAAAAACTCTGAATTTAGCGTTTGTTTGTAAACAATTATCAAAACAGAAATGAAAGCAATTAAATATTTTAATTTCCGTTGAGCAAAATGTTTGTGGTCCAGCTTGGGCCGAAAATAAATCACGCACAACAACCTTCGCTGCTTTCCTGTAGCAGCCTCTATAATCGAATTGAAATCAAACATACTGTCTGTCTATTAACCTTGTACGCTTCCGAATAATCCGAGTGGAAATCATTCAATATGTCACATTACCTTGTACCCTTCAAATTATTGCCATTGAGCCTGATTGTTGCTTGGACGGCAAACAAACAATCGGCACAGTTACTGGCCCAAGAAAATGAACCTTAAAAACAACAAAAAAGAATCAAAACATAAACGTAAACGTAAACGGAGAAGAGAAAAAAACCTCACCGGATTCCCACCGAAAAAATAACTCCTCGGCAAAAACCGACTTTTTCCTCCCCATCCCGACGGCACGGATTGTGCCGCCCGGTGTGGCCGATCTTAAGTGGCCACAGAAATGGATTACCATAATTACAGAGCGCCTCGATGTTCGCGTTAATAGAAATAATAATTTTCCTCCCCACGTTCCTAAACACCACCATTGCCGGGCCTCAGCCTGGTGACGGCCGTGCTTTAGTTCATTTACAATAATTGAACATACTTTAAAAATCTTCTTCTGCGCTGAAGTTCCAAGTGCTTTGGGGGGTGATTCCCGGTGGATCCGATCGAGGCACAGGATCCGTTACCTGAGCTCCGGAGCACACTTCCAAGGCAAGGAATGTAAACGGCTCGACAGCCGCTTCTACACTCCCGACAGGAACGCAATTGGCGGCCACTCAGCCTAAACCGAAAACTATGATGATGACTTGCCACATTTGTATCAATTACTCAGCTGCTACCGATACCGTTTCGCTACGGGACCAGGGACCATGACGTCGGTCGGTGATGGTGGTTAAGGTTCGCGCCACCGAAGAAGCATAGGTCGTAGATCATGAAAGCAAAAAAAAAAGGAATAATGCCATTATTGCGGCCTAGCTGCCAGGGCTAGGTGCGCCCAAAACCGTATCCCTTGGGCCGTATGGAAGGAAAGTGACCGCAACCTCCTGCGTCCCGTTGATGGTGAATTGCAAGATGACTGCCTTTCTTTCCTTGTTCTGCATGAGACCGGCTTCAGGTTCATCGGTAAGGGGCCCACTTCACCGGTCACTAGATACACCACTGTACCGCATGCAACAACACATCAGGGGGCCGATTATGACGATCATGACCGTACAAGTATGCTGAAGAAGACGATAATGACGGTGATCGCCACTTGTTCCCTTTCGTAAGGGTAGAAAAATGGCTGTCAATTTGTTTAGAAAACCATTTTTGCCCCCGTCCCCGACCGGTGGGTACCTCTATGAGAGTGAAAGAGCATAACAATTGCCCACTAACCGCTTTGCAGGCCGGGTCCATGCATGAGAAAAACATAATTGGAGGCTATCATAGAGTGGAGTGCTTTTTAACTAGCTTCATTTACACCCGCGTTTGCCGTGGTCCTTGCGTCCCAGATGCGTCTCCTTTCGCGTGCCGGTTACCGTGTGCGTCGCCAATTGAACGAGAGATTATGGGTGGTCAATGCGTGCGATCTGCAAACCGTGTGGTAAAAAGCACAACATACATGAAAGTGAAACTAATCGCTCTACTACGGCTCGCTTCTAAACCGATCCATTTGATTTCCATGTACCGCAATCGGAGGGAAAAATCAATCCCAAAAGTACGGCGCATGAACGGTGAAGGTACATTGAAATTGAGATTGAAGTTTGGAATGAAGTTTAGTGTAATATCCGGATAGAGTGACGTGCAAAAAGCAATGCAAGCAGCACGGATGCGCGATGGTTAAATCGAGATTGAATGCGCATCGTAACATGCGGCCGGTACGTGAAAGTATGTCGAATTTCTTGTTTATACAGCATCGATTACGAGCTTTAAATTATTTGGCACGCGTTTCTTGTGGAGGATTGCGCGTTGAGTAGCTCAAACAGGCAATACTTTACAGGGTTTTCGGGCCAATTGAACAAATAAAAAGATTTTTTTAAGGATAAAAAAGATTAGAAATAAAAAAACACATTTTTCATTTTATAATGTTATTCTTGGTCTCAACATTGATTCATGTGAGTCAATGTGGTTAATTGAGAGGTCACAGCGCAAGTGCAACTATCGATTCTTTGACCATGTGACCGTTGTGTTAGTTGTGTTACTGGTGAATAATATACTAAAGTCCGAAGATCTTATAACAACGTTCGCTTTCATCTGGTATTAAAAGGTGAATTAAACTTGCACTGGTTTTAATCTAGTTTTTTTCTCTCCTTCTCTTCTTCAATCGATCGATCTACCCTGCTCGGTACACAATAAATAGAGTTTTTCTTCGGAAATTAGATACGCCTCAACTTTGATTAATACCACACCGTTCAAGACCTGACCACGCGGGCCAGACATTAAGTAACGGAGACTACCCCACTGTACAGCAGCAAGGAAGGAAGTTCACTTTCAATTTAAAAATATTCAACAACTTGCTAACGGTGATCGAAAACATTAGTCGCGTTAGCTCTAGCCAACAAGTTTGGCACTTGTTATGAAAGAGAAATCCCCCTCATTTCTCCGGTAGCTTTCCGGCCAGCAGACCCGGTGCGTTCCGATCCATACACTGGAAAGGAATCGTTCCGTTCCGCCACCGTCATGGAAGCATCCCTCAAGACCAAAATCTTCGTTTTCCGCAGTCTGCATGAAAGGGGAAAAAAAAGAGATGAAAACCGAAATCGAAACGCGTGACCACATCGGTGGATAAAAAGTACGGTACTCTACCGAAAATGTGCGAATGTCTCATGGTTGGTGAAGCTGAGAAAAAGAAGGTTTGGTAAAACATAACAATGGAATTTAAAAAGCAAAAGTAATAAATATTTCACCCACCAACATTTGGCCCATTAAATGTGGTTGGCTATGCGAATGTAATGAAGGTGTGGATTCGGCTTTTGGACGAACAGTTTTCTGTTGATTGCAAATGTTTTCAAAGGGATCATAGTTCTTACCCATTTTGGAGGTCAAACATGGCATCCTGAAACCCAGAGTTAGGGTCAACGTAATATTTTTACCCAATTTTTTAAAAAGCTTCCCATGCGAAATGATCGATTATCGCACTGAACAGCAAACCTGTGAGAGCCACACACACTTGGAATTCATTTCAAATGAAAGTATAAATAGGATGTACGTTTGATTTGAAATCAGCAAGGTGTACATAAAATACCCCCTTCGAACAAACACTCTATTAGGCCGTACAAAACGGAACTTGCGAACAGTTCACCCCGAAACACACCCCAAAAACGGATCCGTCGATCGTTTGTAATCGTTGCGTTCCTGTTCAACTGCGACAAGCAAACAATTTTACGATCACCAAAACATCATAGCTTCACTTGAGCCTTACGACCCTTTTGCAGCGAAGTTTACCCACCGCGTGAAAGTGTGTTGTACCATGGCTTTAAAGTAATCCCAACGAACGTAGTGGACAATCCACCGCACAGGGTACGCTAGCAAATGGCTGGGAAACAGACAAAAACCACCCCACGACGGGAGAGTAAAAATCAATCAAACGCAACATCCAAACACAAGTGCCCCCGACGAACTCTTTGCAACTCCCTTATTCCGGAAAACCGCACGCATTCCCTCGTTGTTGGCCGGCTGTAATCGCTTTCGTTGTCGTTATCGAGCCATCGGGTCTGCCAAACGCTTCAAAACAGTCATCAGTCATTTCTTGACACCGGGAGGACGGTGTAACAGATTCGAGGTCGCGTCGCGGAGAGGGCGTTTTCGTTGCTATCGTCACAAAACAATCGGTCTTTACTTGGACACCGGGTACTTGGCTTTTGCTTACTGGGATTTCTCAGTGTCCTCAGTATTTGGAATGAGTTTGGAAACTTGGAATGAGTGGAAACGAAAACTTCAACCGAAATAATGCTCCAAGCCGAAATTCGTGTGAAATAAACAACAAATCTTGAGGCCATTGTATGTATTTTTACATAATAATATAAAATACCTTTCAGAAATAGAACTCTTATTACAACTTGGAAATGGTTAGACAACTCATCCACATAATGAAATGAAATCGAAACGATTGATTGAACCTTTAAAATTAATTAAAACCAACCAATTCTCGTACCTATTTGAATTTCTGTACTGTTGGAAATAAAAATAGCCACAGGGAATGATAGAATGTCTACCTCGAGTACTTAAACCACGAAACTATTGACGGGACGTCGCCAGGTTCAGGTTTTAATTTTATGACTCTCTCATACAATCAATGGATCAAGTGTCTCATGAAAATGAAGTTGAATGTACTTCTAGGTTCAAGAAAAAAGAATGATTTAAAACAGCACGATTTCAAACCCAAGAACTGTGAGTCGATCGACGAATTGCAGGAATACTTCAGGAATGGGATTCATTTCTAAAAGAACTTCATGTTTGCTTTCAACACCAACTTTAACAGCCCTGCGAAGGGGAGAAATTATGCCCACAGTGCATGTTCTGTTGACCTATCGAATGTCAGCACCTTACGCGAACAAAAGACGTCACAACGACCTACACTATCGTCAAGTTCATCAGTAGCCACCGCCCGCGGAAGGCTTTCAACCGAATGCGTAACATTCCGCGCTCCCGCAAGAAAGAGAGAAGAAAAAAAAGACGCCGTTATACGCTGGCGCCTCCGAACACAGGCGATGATGATGATCTGCCATGATGCAGCAACTCACACCCCTATCGTGGGCCTTCTTGCCACCCTCATTAGGTACCTTCTTAAATCAAAATTAAAGAAAAAGAAAATACCTTTAGCGCATTAAAAGCACCACCAGCAAGCTTAAGTACCTTGCGCGATACGTTCAGATTTGGATCGGAGTGGCCGAAGAATGATTCCGATTCTACCGTACGAAGTTGGGCCGGGTTGGAGCAATAATTACAATGATTAGAAATGAAATGGCAGAAGCTTGATAAAAACACGGATCGTCGGATTGCTTCCAAGGGTAGTGGAACGGCACTGTGTACTTCGGCCATCGGGCTACCAAGACCTATGATTACTAGTGGGTCTACCATGGTAAAGGTTGTCCTGTCATCGGGGAGAGTCTCCAAACACTGCCCTAAACACATCCTTACGGGTTCAGACCAAAACAAGTGGCAAATTCGTCAGCCACGTCCACCCAACACCCTGACCAGTGCGCAACACCACAAAACTGAATTGGAAAGGTGCTGAGTTGGTGAAATAAAAAAAAATCACGCCTCTTCCTTGCCCTGTGTTGATTCCGCCGAATATTCGCACACTCGGACAGCACATTCCGGCACAATTCCGGGAGAGTTTAGGTACCCAAAGTCAACACTTCATTTCACACCCTGCTGCGTTAGCTGGAGGGTCAACGTTTTCGACCCAATGGGCGATGGGCATTGCCTCTTTTTTTTTAGGTCAGGAACAGCGGTGCCTATGACAATGAGGCAGCAAATGAAGAATTATGGGTGAAGTTGGTTTATATTTTCGGTGAGTGGAGTTGCGAAAAATTCGCCTAGAGAAAGACGAACTCCTTTTGAGAAAGTTTGCCTTATGAGTCTCATCAAAATGGTACTTTGTGCGATACACTGAGTATTGCGGGGATGTACTTTGACCTTTCATTTATCCATTTCAATAAATCTCAATATTAGGTAGTGAGGCAGCGAAAACAAATGAAAACAGCAAACATCACACGAACGCTGATCGAAACGAAACGATGTGAGTTTTGTTTTTATTTCTATTTCGTTATCGACATTATGGAATCAGTTTTTACTTTTATTAATCATACCAACCCCGCTAAGGTTGGCCAGATGTACAGCTTCACTTACCGAAACCCCGTTTGGGTGAAATCTTGTACGGTCACGGAAACGGGACAGCCTTAAAGATCAGAAAACCGATCGATCGCATTTATTGAAGATGATAATTCGGGAGCAATGGTTTTAAGGGGAGTATTGCATTGAGACGCAGACAAATGGAGTTAAGTTTCAGACCCGCACTCAACAACCCCTTCCCTTGCCTTTTTGGGTGGAACCGCTCCATTGGTCATTCGAAATTGGCCTCCGAGCGGGAGATGAAGTAGAGGTAGTGATGTGTGTTTATTTTGAGTTGTAGCAACTCTCGAACGAAGCGTCCAAATGTTGAAGTCTCACAGGAGGAGAGAAAAATGGAGCAATCTGGAAGGTAGAACACTATCCATCGGAATCGTGGGGTAGCATAAGCCAAGAGCTAAAAATAAGGGAGTAACGATTGCACAGAAAATCTGAGCATTGGTAAGCGTTTGATTGATGGACAAGATAAGTCCGAGCGCGCGCGCAGCAGTCGCGATAAAAGGAAAGGAGGCGACTGTTGAAGGCGCAACGGCACAAGGCAACCGTGAGTACGCTGGGCTAAGTAGGAACACTTTGCCGAACCTTTGGCGAGTGGCATTCTTGAGTAGCTCTGTATGATCGACTACGAAGTCCAGGGACCATCCAAAACACCCCAAGAGCTGCATGGTAGCAACGACCCTCAGACGAAGAATTGCTGACATGACTAAGAGAGCAAAAAAAAAGAGGAAAATTATGCCACGTCGGTGGCATTTTTATCTATGCAGTGGAAGGATTGTGTAAAAGCAAAACTAATAAACGTAATACAGCGAAAGAAAAAAAAATCCCCCATACCATCTCTATCGAGAGAGTAAAACGATTTTGTTTCGCACTAAAAGTTAATGGTTGGAATTTTAAACGGACAGCAAACTCCAACCACCATGTAGTTGTGAAGCTTGAGACGTAATTAAACGACAACCGAAGCAAGAATGTATAAACTCGTAGTGTAACCAAACAAAAAAAAATCACCTCTAACGAACAAACATACAAATCACCAAAAACCGTAACCTCACGAACACGATCACACACACACATACCGAACGATGAATAAAACTCGAAAAAATTTGCATGAAAATCGCATGCTAATAAATCTGTTTTCTTTCGCTCCAATCCCAGCCAGGGGTGAGCCGATCCGCATGACACACACCCCCTCACCAACCGGGAGACCTTCCGTTGAAAAGGCTGAGCAACCTCTACCGAAGAAAAAATCATTGCTCTTTGCGATTAAACCCACCGATATCTATTCACCAGTATTCAGCCCGAACTGCAAGGAAGGGGTGAAAGCGCTACACAGCTACAGTGCTGATTTTATTTCTGTTGTGTATCGCTTAGAAATTAACTAAGTTTGGCATCCTGGAAGGAAAACGGTCCAGCGTAAAGGAACGTGCGTGAGCGAGATAGAGAACCCTTGCGCAGCAGTTCATTAATTTGAGCTTTATTTCACCGATTTGCCGTTTATGCGCTCGTGTTGGGGTGTAATTTGCCGTTTTTCAGCCACCATCAAATCGTGTGTGCGTTTGTGTGTGTGTATGTGTGAGGGAGAGAGAGAGAGAAAGAGAGGGTAGGAAGCACTGTAAGCCTGTATCTTATGTAAAATATTTGCCAAAAAGCTGAAGCCAACATTGTGGTGGATTGAATTTTAAAACTAGCGCCTCGGTCTGCGCTTACTGCAAAGCGTAATTATGACAATGCCAATGGTCATGCTCTACTTTGCATATTCCAGAAATCTAAAACATCTTTCCCACCCCCTCGGTGGAAAACAAAACTACCAGTCAAATCGGTGCCATTTGCGTTAACAGCAAATCGTTTCTGTAATCTGTGCAACGAATGCCCCACCCCATTGTGTTGTCATCCACCCGCCGGTAGCTGATATCGTTGCATATCGATCGTGCCCGCTTAGAACGGCGGTCGGAACAGATTCAGAAGTGCCATAAAAATTTACTACCCACTTCAAACGGATGCTAACGGTTCATAACGACACGCCGGTGGCTTTGCTTCATTTTGTAGGCCATTTTTTGGTTTTGGTTTTGGCCCGTGTCGCGAGACGGTTGCTGATTACCGAACCGGACGATTGAACCGATGCGACAATTAGCTGCCACGGTAAGCCTGATTTGCGCTGGTAAATCTTATGGTCGGGGGTGCAAAAGTGCTTCTTATTAGGGTGTTATTGTCAAACACCAAACAGATTGCTTATCTAACTTGAGGTGAAAAGGGGGGGGAGGTTTTTGCATGAGAAGAATTTCAAATTAAACACATTTAATAGCTTCAAAACTTCACATTAATGTGCAATATTACACACCAACAATTTTTTACAATCAATTTATTTTGTTTAGATTGTCATTTTCCTCTCTTAAATCCATTTAAAGACGTAAGTGAACCTTGAAGTCGGTCAAATGTAATTTTCGTTTAATGAGAATTAAAAATCATCTTGTGCATTAAGATGAGCATGTATTTATCCATAAAGCAAACATTCGTTTCGACTAATTTCCCAACAATCTCAACCACGCCAAGTAAAACTTCGACGTGCACATTAATCATAAAGTTTTAGTTTCTTTCAACATTTCTCTTTAAAGCTAACAAAAGTTCTATTACAAATGATGCTCGAAAGGGAAGAATGGAATAATCCGATCGCAAACACGTACAACGTACAACTACCAAATAAACAGACCCCATCACACAACGTGGACGGTGGCGTCATTCCCATGCTTAATCATATTTCACCATTCGCCCCGTCTTCACGTGATGGCCTCATCAACATCGGTAGCAACATTGGATCATATTGAAGTGGTAGGGCAAAACAAATCTTCATCATGGAAGATCAATTAATAACAATACTCCACTACCACCATCGCTTGCAGTGGACGGGGAAATAATTCTAATCCCTCAGTACATGCAACTCCTGGCGAAGGTTCGTCCAATTCCTAACCAGGTGAGCCCCTCGCGGGCTATCAACTAAAGCATCATTACTCATTTTTTTAAGTAGTTCAATAGCACATTAACCGAAAAATCTACAATCTGTTTAGAATGGTATGGTCGTCCCCCTTTTGCCACAGCCACACGCTGTACGCTCTGTATGCCTAACTAACCTCAACTATCAAAACATACTTACCCGTGGTGGTATGATTGAACGTTTCTTCCCGTTTCGGACCGCGGGTATGATGATTGTCATGAGATGAAGGTGTAACACACACGCAGACACACACTCACCCAACCGCAGGAAAAACTCACCCAACCTAACAGTGCTGAGGGCAAGTGAGTGGACTTATTTCTTATGATTAATTGTTCCCGCAGCTCGATTCACGTGGATTTGCTTAATGGTGTGGATTGTCTTCGTGGTTCCCTTTTTTTAACATTGTTCTCTAACAACGTAGCTGTAGTTGAACGGTTCAGTTGTGGTCATTTACCGCTCCTGCCATCCTTTCGTCTTTTTTGGGGGTGTTTGTTGGCTTGTTTCTTAATTTTCTAGAACATCAACCGGACAAGCATGTGGCAAAGTAATTTAAAGTACGTTTTCAAAGCCCCTTTATAACTTTACTTACATATCACTGCACACATACGAACACACCCATCGTAAGACACGGGTAAAGGGTTCGTCGAGAGTAGGGCATCTCAATTAAATTCGTATTACTCCGTTCACAGGGAATAATTCGATCGATACACCCAAAACCGAAACCAACTATCCTAGGCGTGTTGCGTGGTTCATGAGTATCGAGTGAAAAGTAAAAGGTTTTGCAGGAATTAAAAAACAATGAGTAGAGGAGAAAAAACCCAACATAGTACATACACACACGTTGCCACCCATCCCGGGTTCGAATTGTGTGTGACGAAGTGGATGAACGAATAAAAAAGTAAACAACTAATTTTCCAAACCTAGCTCCAAAATTGTATCAAATGTATGCGGATCATACCGAACAGGTAACGAGAGATTGGAAGGCGAAAGAGAAGAAACTTAGTCAACCAAAGACCAACGAGTGCACACCGGTGGTACATCGAGTAAACCGTACCTCCAGCCTGTGTAGTTCATGCACATTAAATTTCAATTAATCATCGGTTCAAATTTCGTGAACGGTCGCGGCACGACGAGCTCAATGGGTTTGCTCCTTTCTAATTTGAGCAAAACAACAAAAAAAGAAATGAAGGAAAACAACACAAAATAACATGCAAATATTAAGCGAAGGTGCCAAAGTATGTGAGGGTGATTCAATGAAAAATGATCCATCCGTTTTGCAAATTTGTTTCCCAATTGAATAGAATAAAGAAACACTTCTTTCATAATTGATATTGATATTGTCGTGATATTTTTCATTTGATTCAATTATTCAACTGTTTGAAGTGGTTCGAATAATTTGTCCATTAGCCGCAAAAGTTTCCACCACCGAAAGCAGCGTTATCTGACTCTGTCCACCCCTCAACATAATAATACACATGGTAAAAGTGTTAAATTTAAGCAGTTTTGGAATTCCAATTAAGAAGCCAACGTGATCAATGAGGTGGAGAAAAGCGAAAAAGATATGCGCTGCGATGGTGGCGCATTTCGGGGAGGCAAAATCTTTACCCCACAAGACAGCACCGAAAAAAAAACGAAACAAAAAACTCCAACTATGCTCACTATCAAAACCCGAAGCCAGGGTTCGATCGTTCCCGACCGTTTCCCCACACCCCCGGGGGGTTTGCAGCTATGCTTGGGATGGTTTTGGGTTGGATTTAAAATGCCATACTCATTAAAATACCCAATACACCCCGATTCGATAGCACTCAAAAAACCCCGCACTGTGAATCGTTGACCATCGGGTCCATTGCCTCTAATGACAGTGCATGAGGGTGAGATGTGAAATGGGGCTGCACAAGAGAGCGGAATTCAAATGAAGAACAAACGGCCGCACGGTTGCGGAAGCGAGACAAACGCATTGGGAAGCCAATGTCGCCTCGGATGGACATCCCTCGTACACAATTTCGGACAGAGAGTGGGGTGGGGAGGTTCGTTCGGTAATTTTATACAACCAGAAATAAAACACAAACGCAAAACAACTTATCCCAGCATCCGGCAACGACATGCACGAGTTTTTGTTGTTGTTTTGTTTTTTTGTTTCTCGTCATCCGTTTGTCGTCTCCTTTATACGTTGAACCCGCTCTTCCACCTGTACCCACCGACCTGAATTTACCCCCGCCCGAAAAAAAACACCCGAAGTACGCTGCGACCGCACGGTGTTCAAATTGCCTGAGTGCCTAATGCCCACGAAAGGATTCCAACGGTCGGGCGAGCGACGAACCCGACGACGGTCCAGCAAACCGTAAAGAGAAAATCGAAGAAGATAAGTCTTATAAATAAATCGAATAAATTTATCTATTCCGTGTGGTTGCTTCTCCCATTTTCGGTGGGTCTCCCTAACCGCCCTGTCCCCAATATACCGCCCCCGCCCCCCCGGTTCGGAGGGAATCGGAGCTCCACGAGTCGTTCCTTACCTTCCCACTGTCATGCCTGCCGCGATCGATCATCCCTCCCCCCGTCCCCTTTTCGATCGTTCCCCTCTGGGTGTGGGGTACGGGGTTGGTGGTGGCGAGAGGAAATAAAAGAAACTACACCAACAACTCTAAACCGCACCAAGATTAAATGGTCAACCGGGCGGTGGTGGTGGGATTGAGGGTGAAACGGTTCCTGTACCTGCAATAAACTTTACCACCTTCGGAGCCAGCACGGGTCTAGTGTTTCGCTATCGCCGGACGCCGAAATACGTCGAAAGCCGTATTGAGTGTGCCGTTTGCTGCTTTGGACAGTTTCTAATCTATCTTTACTACTGGTGATATTAGTTTTTGGATGCTGCCTTCTTAGCTCACATAACTAGGGTGAGGAGACTAAGTGTAAAGCGATCGGATCGCAACCCGAAGAGGCTTTGTAAGATCGAGGTTTACATTTGATTTTTTTTACAGTGGTAATAAGGTGGTACACTGGAAATCCGTTTGTAGAAGAGCCTTTTAGCCGAGTGCACGATTAACCGTGTTGCTCGGCTAATAGTTCCAAACACTTATTAACAAATATTAACTTCAATTCCAATATGAAAATAATAAAATCTTCTTCTTTTAATGATAATTAATAATTAATATAATCAAGTTTCAGCAAAAAACAGAAATCATTTTTAATTATGTATCAAAAAATGCAGAACTTCTTTTTTTCCGTGTTGTCCACTTATTAGGCGAACGATGATTTCCGATGAGTAGCGATAAAAGACGCTGCACTATATAAAAGTTAAAACATTTGTGATGTTTCCTTTCCTAAAGCATATCATAACGTATGCAATCAGCGAATACGTTATCAGCAAAAACACATTTCGCATACAAAGCCATCAACACTATGAAACAAAAGCACCTTCGATAGCTATCGAAAAACGTACAGTGGTCTGAAAGCTTCAAACCGTTCGCGTCCCTATTTGCGTACAGTGCCATGCTGCGCTTTCTCCCGCCATGGTCCTAATCACGCCAACTAGCCGATCAACAGATCGACCAGCAGCAGCAGCAGCAACCGTTTGGCATGAGTACAAAAGTGTAGCGGCTAAATGAGTCGGCTTATCGCGGATCTTTTCTACTCGCGGGACTCGCGGTGCTACCATTACGGTGGCAACCGAGCAGGATGAGGAATCGTGAGGTTCGTGTGATTTTATGCTGACGAGGAGCGTCAACCTTCCCGTTTCCCACCCAGCAATAGTCCTGTCCGTTCGATTTATCGGAATATGTTGACCTTTTCGTTGATTGTATCTCTCGGTCACACTCTCTTTCCATCTCACATTCGTTTTGCGGTACATACCATCCATGTACCATGATGTAGTGGGTTATTGTGGGTTATCTGCTCGCACACATTTTCTCCCTACCTCCCCCAAAAACCACGATCATGGTGATAGTTTTACCACATTCCATATCTTTTTTGTTTTTGTTACATACTGCTTAGAAATTCTGTCCGAAAATTTGCCTCCCCAGTTTTGAATTGTTTTTCTGTCGTTAAGAAAAAAAACCTTCCCATCCCCATTAGTTCGCCTTTATTAACGGCACGCAGCGGATTTTCTTCCTTAATTCGGGTGTAATAAAATTTATTCATTTCTATTCCAGCATCGGCTTTTTTTACTGCCTCTTTCGAAAATCCTTGCTTCATCTCATTGAAGAAGCATTGATGGTTGTTTTTTTTCGTCGCTGTAGATACAAATGGTCCGGCCAGGGCCGAGGGCTTGAGCAAAGAATGTCGGTGCCGCGTTGTCGATATTTATTACGCACGGGCTACCTTCACGCATCATACCCCCGTGGCCGTGCGTCATTCTAAAGCCAACATGACAGCAAACCTTTCAAACACTGCGTGGCTTGTGTGGCTTTATCATGGCCTACAGTACCCATTTCCATGATGAGACGGCAAATGGCGTAGGCAGGCAGATGGCGGGCACAGAAGTGACAGGTATTTATGCTGGCAGGAGCCGGACGCAATCGGTTTGTGGATGAAAAGTGCCCGTTGGTTTTGATCAAAGCACCAATCGTGCGCCCGTCTGTTTTCGTTTCGGTTCCATGTATCCACACCCCGCGCGGACCGAAGAAAGTGCTCAAAATCGGGTGCACAGGTTTATTAATGGCGTGTTGATAAAGAAAAAAAAGGGAATAAGCAATCCACAGTGGGACATTTCATCTTTCGTTGCTCACTATACTGCTTTCCTCCCCGTCCGCTTGCATATTTTCTTGTCACATTAGAGAATGTTTTTGGGAAGGAAATGTTTCTTTCTTTCTTTTTAATTTCTTTTATGTCTCCACCAAACGGTGAACTATTTCGAGTATAACCGTTCATATAGCACTGGTGAGTTGGGTAAATTTGAACCACGGCAGAAAAAGGTGTAGACCCGTAGGTGTTCTTCTCCAGAGCGCATCTAACCTGCGCTGACCGTATGTTAATGTTGTCCCCTTGCTGCAGTGCCGTTGCGTTCGATCTCGAGGGCCCACCAGCACCGAACCGAGAGTTGGGACAGTTTTTAGCGTTCCCGTTGTCTACCAGGCCCGAAACCGATCGGACGTAAATTAAGTGCAGTAAATCATTAGTGATTTACTGTGGCCACATTAAACCACGATCGGTAAGGTGACCGAGCGTTGTTGGAACACGCGTGGCGCAGGAAGAAGGGAAGTTGAATGTGAAGATGCGCGGTGGGTGAAGATTTTCTAGCATTTGTGTTTCTATTTTACCGACTGCAAATCTAATGTCGTCGACCTCTGGGCAACTCTGGGCAACTCTGGACTAGTTGTTAATTGGTTTTCGTGAGGAGTTTTACCGATTGTTGATGAAGAGTGTTTAATGAAGAATTCTTGTTAAATGTAATAAACAAATTCATCTCAAAATGATATTTTTCGGTTTTTCTTGAGATATCCGTATTGCCAAAGATTAAGCATTATTTCTTGGGAGTAGCTTCGTCGATCTTCATGAAGAAGTTGTGATAATATTTTTTTCGAACAAGCTAAAGTTGCTGACACCAAAAACCATACAAGACATACATCTTTCACTCCATCGCAAAGCTATAACTCCAGCCACGAGAATAATCCTTCAACCCATCATACATCGCTAGACCATTGGACAGGATAAACGTTTCGTCGTTAATAGTTTGGAAAAAGTGTCTGTAATAAAACGTTTCAAACCGAAAATATAATCAGACACTCCTGTCTTCTCCTTACCGCACCATTGCCCGATTGCCATCGACAGAAAGAAAACCGGTAATGAAAGAGTAAAGAGTTAGACACAGCGGAAGAGTCACAACATCTACAATCCAAACCAAACACGAATCCTAGGCGTGATGATAGTTTTTTTTTCTTTTTCCCTTTATACTTTTGGGGTCCTACTTGCACGCAATCTTCGTTTTGAAATAGGCACATGGGAGACGGGCACGATGGTGATAAATATTTATTGCTTTTGATTTTTAAACTTGAACGTTTGATTTTACCCTGTTTTATGTTTTCTCTTCTTGTCCGATTGGGGTCCACGGTGGTACTAACGGACAGCAAAGGGGGCAATATTTACTTCCACCCGCTACCTGTGCACCTCTTTTCCGGTTGTTTCTTCTTATCACCCCAAAAAAAAGACGCTCCCCAGCAATGGCGTCCCTTTACTCACAGATTTTAATTCTCACTTGTTTCAGACTCCATAAACTATATCCCCGTTTCGTTCGATTCAAGCACAGCATCAGCTTTGGAGCCCAGTACACAAATTGCTAAGCCCAGCCTAGGCGAGAAAATGGCTACGGATGATGCTCGACACAGAGCCCGATTAAAAACTTACGCGGCGTGGCTTTTATTTATGACATATCCTATCCCCTGCTGGCTCTTAGTGCCATAGTCGTGCACCATAGTTGTGTTCTAAGCGCACAAATATTTCACCGCTGCTGTTGTTGGCCGAAAATATGTTCGCCCGGGGTCCGCTGCAGTCGGCATATTAGGCAGTGCGAAGAAAAGCCCATAAATCCTTCACACCCATTCGTTTACCCGCCAGTAACACAAACAGCACCGGCGACATGGGTTTTTCGGGGCGCTTGATAATGAACTCTGATGTCGGGTGGAACCTCCGTACAGCTGGCACTGTACGGATGGAAATGCTACTTTATGTATAACCCCTTTTGTTGAAGGTGAACTATAGTTTTGGACATAACTCCAAATGGATCGATTACATGATGATTCGATACGATAGCCATCCGATCATTTGGTATTTTGAATGTCTGGACTGTAAGTTTCGAATCACATAAAATATTATTTTGTTTGGGATCTTGTTATTGATGCACATAAATAATAAAGAGGACTTTAACTATACTTGCGTATTAAAGAAAATATGCATTGCATATCTGAGATGCTCTTGAAGTTAGTATGTTGGAATTTGACGATCAAGGAATTCATGCATTTACTTCAACTATGTTCTATTCTAGACTAAAATTGTACAGACCAACTTGAAGAACAGCGTAAAGTTCTTCAAAACTTAATGTGTTCTAGAATAATGCCCAGTTAACAGCAAAGACCTGTACACATGAGATGCTGTCATGACAACCGAACCCAATATGAATGAGGAGAACATACAAAAGATCGGAAAGTTCCGTTTTTATTACTTTATGACACGCTAGACCAGTGTGATCAATTTTAATTTGGAGGTACACATACAACGCATTCAGAGATATTGCGCTAGCAACATACCTCTGAAGATTAAACCTCGGTATGACAAGCTACATATCAGGAAAAACGATCGAACTTCATCTCTGTAACCTCTTCTTCGTCCGTGGTTGGATTGAACGATCCCGTCCAGTACAGTGATGTACGAGACCTGTCAGAAGCGACCTGTCCAGACATATTCAACCATTCCCGTGCTCTTTATGCTACTGCAGAGCTACTAGAGTCAAGGCATTCGCTGCTGTCGGGTCAACCACCTAGTTTTGATGTTGTAGTTACCTTCCACTTTTTGCCAAGATGGATGCATGGGTGTCGCGCCGACTTCCCAATCCGTCTGTCTATTCCTATTTATTTAATAATGGTGCACGGAGCAGGTCCTCTACGCTACGCTACAGAGAGCTAATTTACTTATAATTGAAATCTTTGCTCCGGTGTCAATCAAGAATTAAATTCAGTAACGGAACAAGGAAGCACCGTTTTAAAATCATTATAAAAAATACAAATAAACATAAATATTTGGTCTTAACAATAGTCTTGAAGATGTAATCTAATAAATTAAACAAAAATATAAAGTAAACCCTAACACTCATGTTAGAAACAATTCATGTATAAACCTTATTCCCCTGATTGTTATATTTCCATGCGGTAAGAATACAGGGAACAACATACATTCGTACAGTTGATTGCTTCTTTGCTCGAGTTTGCCGCCTCACGTCGCTCTGTGATTGTTTTCAGAAATTCTGAACCAATTCCATTCCGTTTCGCTCTCTTCCTTCCCTCGCACGTTCAACTTCAACCCAACAGCAAGTGTCATGATGATGACCGTGAGGATTGAACCATGCCGCAACCGTACCGCTAAAACAACTACCATTCTCGATGTTTCATATGCTGCCTCCGACTCCACCCGGACGTACTTATCTTCCCCGAAAAAAACCACCATTGCATTTGCTTTGGAACCCTTCCTGCCACACACACACACACACACACTGAAGAAGAAGAAGGATTTTGAAAGCATTCCCGTGTCCCGAATGACCACCGCTTACACCTTACTTCATCGTGCCAATGTGCCAGATATATTCGTAATGACTTTCAAAACGTCGTCCCCGTGGTGCCCGTCCATCTCTTCACCGTCATGGTTGCGCTGACTGTGGAGCCGTTTAATCCATCGAGTAGCATCGAAACGAATTTCGGAAGATGGAAATTAATCCTTTCTCGCCCTCGCTCCGTTTTCGTTCCAGCGCGCTATCTTCGCTTGGGTTGTGCTGGGCAGAGGCAACGGAATGGGAAACGTTGAGTATCGAATATTATCTCACTCAATTTCGCAATTCTGACACTTCATCACTCGTTGCTCGGTCAAATTGTTTCAAGTCTTCAAATTCATCGCCCCTGCCCCTGATGGAAGCAGAATCCTTAGAGAACGGCCATTACAGACGTTAAACGTACAACATTTTGGGTGAGAGAGTCTGTGTGTGGTTGTGCGAATAGTGTGTTGAGGTATAATTATAATTTACTTGTCATATTTTCATCCGTTTCACTCATCTAATGCAAACGATTTCAAATATGAATTTATAAGTTTTAGTATCTTTTCATATTTGTGTGATATTTTTTACTATTTCCTTTAAATAATAAATTATAGTATTATCATACACGCTATAAAATATCTAGTATCTCCATATGCGATGTAATAGATATAATTTATTTTAATTCCTCTATCAATAGATAGCATCTAATCACACACAAATTTTGGAAAGTCGATTGTCTGTTTTTTTTTCAACTATCATTTCCTGGTCATCTATTTGCAAAAAAACCCACACAAACACAATCCTCCATGAGATGAATCAAACAACTTCAACCTTAAAATCTTACCCAAAATGCCACTTCCGCCCCGGCAATGAAGGAATCCGCTATGTTGACCGCTTCTCCTTCATTTTAGTTCGTCTTTTTATCGTTCGCTTACTTGTTTCGGTGTTCATGCGTCAATGCACCACCCCCAGTTTCATCCCAGCATCCACCGCCCCGAAATGGTTCATATTATTTACATCCGAAACAAAAAAAAATCTTCTATTATATGTCGTCCGAATCGTCTTCGTGTTGTTTTGCTTTCGATTCAAATCATATACCCCGTACCCCGTGTGTCGTGGGAAAAGGTGTACACGGTGTACGGTGCTTATGGCCGCCCCGATCACCCAACTGGCGATTTGAATGGTATGGAGTGAAAACAACAACAAAAATCTAGAAATAATCACAACTCCCATTGTGCCAAGGGAGAAAGGTATCGAATTGGGCAAAACACGACAAAACGGAAAAGAAAAACTATTTCCACCTCTGCTTGAACCTTGGTTTTTGGAATATTTCTTTCTATCTTTCCCGTCTTTAAAAATCGTTCCATCGATGTGCAGGGACTAAACTATTAATTACCGACATCGTCGTCATAAATTAATCCGCTTGAAATTACACATCTACGGGCGAGCAAGAGCGATCTACACACCCTTTTGCTTTTGGGGTTTTGCTCTGACAAACTGCCGGGCTGAAGGCTGAAGATTCAAGATAAGCTCGATAACAGTGCGGTAATGACCAATAATGTACGCATATGCGCAGCATCAACCCGATCGAAAGAAAGAGGGTGACAGTGGACGAATGTTTTCTTTTTTTCTTCTGAGCAACGGTTAAGCGCAGGAAGAAGAAATCGGGGCGGGTGTAGTTGAGAGAAACAAATGAGAAAAGCGTTAGACATCCCCAACGCGGACAGGACGTGGGATGTGGCAGTGTGTGTCTCTTTGCTTTTCTCTATAAATTGGTACAAAAATTTAACGAAAACCGACCGACCCCCGGATTGGCTAGAAAAGGAACACACTGTACGGCAGAAATCACCCTTACATACAAGCCCATTATACCGTTCCTGATGCTGGAGGAGCATCCCCATTCGCAGACCACGCAACGCAAAGCTGTACCAGAAAAGATGGGAAAAAATAAAATATTTTAAATTATTCAAATGATCCACCGCCGTGGTTTGTGGTGCGACGTGGTGAGACGATTTAAAAACTATTCACTACCCGGAAAAGAGACCTCCCTTTCCACCCCCGTTTTGGATGGAGTGGAGTGGACTAGGACGAGGACGGACGAAACAACACGAATCGACTCTAATCATGGCGAAGGAAATGCCGAAACGATATAAATAAGGCACATAACGTACGGCACATTCGAACGTTCGGGTGAAGACTAGAAATAATCACACGCTTTTTTTTTTTTGACGTTGCGATACACAATTTGGGATTATCGGTTTTCGAAATTTGACCGGTACCGGTATGAGATGGGTAGTGTCGAGCATACGAAGAAAGTTATAAGAAAGAGAAGATTAAAATTTTGGAAAAATAGGAACAAATCATGAGTGGTACAATTACGTAAATGCATGTGGTTTTTCCATGTTTTACTTTCATGTATTAATATCACAAAATTTTAAGTAATTTTTTTCTAACACTATTTCAAACATGAAACCCCTTTATATAATAACCTCTTCCCACAAGCTTTTTGTCCGATATAATTGGAGAGATACAATTCGGCAACACACTTTGCTGCAAATGGAGATCGTCGTTAGAAGATGGACGACACACTGTTTGTACGAAAAAAAACTTTACTCTAGCAAACAACAAATTGAAAAAAAACCGGTGGTTCAAAGTGACCCGACTGTTCCGGCGTGCAGAGAAGCAGAAGCGAGGAGTTGAATATTAGCTTCAAGTAAGAAGAACTATCCTACACTAAATAACGAACGATGGAGGCACGGGAAGATTTTCGATATGGTCAAGCGACGAACCTCCCATACCCCAAAAATCGAGACTTGTCACCGGTACCAAGCGCGGGCACATATTCCCACCGGGCACCGGACAAGGGAGGAGGATGGATTAATCACCGGGCCGAGGGTTCGGTACGTTGTCGTCGAGGCGAAACACCGAGCAAAGACTTTGAAATGGTTAAAATATGTTAATTCGGGGCAACAAATTTTATTTATTTTTGACATCATTTTCATCTCATGCGCTATACGCAAATGGGGAGCGATAGCGTATGTGTACGCGGTTGAGTAGTGTGTAGTGTGTGGTTTGTTGTTCAGCATTTTGAAAGTTTGCTTTTGTCTTTGCAGACGAATTGATAGCATGGGAACGCTTTTGCTTGCGTGGTATTCAACAATAGTAAACCATAGAAATGTGATCTATTTTGGGGGTGCTTTTTGGGGCTTGTATAAAGCGTTATCTATTCGTATGGCTATTAACCGTCCACGGCCGTACTTAAGGCATGTTTAAGCTTACACCATCATGCCAGATCATACATCGTTAAGACTCAAAGAAAACGGATGATGCAACCGAACGATCTATAATAACCGAGCAAAAGTTATTGCATTACATCATTTGAATGCTTTGCGCGGACATTGTTGAAAGTGCTCGAATTTTATGCTCCAATTAATTTCCTCGTAACGTCTGTCCTAAGACACTGGTTTCAATTTTTGAAAACCTTTATTTGTTTAACAATATTAAAACCATACACCACACATTACCCGAAAAAAACAAACAAATTCACGCTCGTGATTCACAGCTTCAGTTCAGCGCTGGAATTATCTTCTCCAAAACATTTTTAAGTAATATGATCATGCAAAAACAAACCGCTTCCAATCATCGGCCAAACAAACCCGCTGTTATACGCATTGTTAATACGAAACCCAGCAATTTGTGACCGACAAAATGGCAATTTAGCTAAAATACACCATCGCCACACGTCGTCACCATTACGGCGGGGTCTCGCCATCGGATCAGTTTGCCGCGTAATGATTGAAATTTTTATTTATTTTCGGTAAATTACAGCAGCTTACAGCCGGCGCAAAACCCCCTACCGGTGCACCATCAAACGAAATCGATCTCCGTTCGATCGGTTTCGAATGCGTGGTAAGTGGTGTTGAAAAAAAGAGAACTTAAATAGTGGAAAAAAGGTACACAACATAACGCACACCATACACCACCACACGGACAGCCTCGGGCAGCCTTCATTATTATGTTTTATTTTTGTCGGCTACCGGGTTGGTATTGGGTGGTATCCGTTTCGTACATAGTTTCATTTTGTTGGGGTGATCGGCGGGGAGAGGTTTTTTTTTCACGGGCTTTATTCACACCTTGAATCCATACCTAGTTATGACCATTTTTCCCAATTACGCCAATTTAGGCGTTTCGTGCCCGGAGTGGCAAGAGCGAGAGATATCTTGGCACGCTTCTGTAGCAGTAATGAGATGGAGTTTTTTTATTATTTTATTTTGTTTCAATCAAAGATGACGTTTCACTCAAACTATTCAACCAGCTTATAGGGTACTGTGCACCGACTGTGTATTTAATTCCACCGGCAGGGAAGGGAGAAGTTTCCGTGAAAATGTGTAAAGCACATAGGCAAAACGTACCGCGTCATGGCGAAGCATTGGTTCGCCCTTCCTGTCACATAATCGACCGAATATGGAGGGAAGGTCCCCCCGTGTAAGACGTTGCATCAACTGGCGGCATTGGAGTTGGTCTGCGTCATGTTCGTTTCAATTAGCGGAGCCAACTAAACTCTACGCCTTGCGCAGCTATTTCGACGGCAATTTTGAAGGTAACTTTCAATTAAATACCATTCACGCTACGCGGATCAGATCAGACTTGATTTGTGAGGTTTTCGTAAAGTTAGATCTGCATTGGTTTTACGAATAAGTTGAGTAATTACATGATACGTAACATCACTAGTGTAGCGAGGGAAGTTTGCTTTTACGTGGAGGAAAAAAAGGATAAAATTCTTCATGGACAATTGCTAATATATTGAATTAATGTAAAGAATTACAATCATTGATCATCTCTTCATCGCGAAAGAAAACACATTTCTTTGAAGACACACTATTCCCGACTTCTGGAACGCAACTCTCTTCATCACACAAACACGAACTCCCTCCATTTTTCGCTGAGTCATCCCACGAGACTCATCATGCGGCGGCGATCGAGGTGATCACTTGTCACATTTACAGTTCCTGTTCGGCTTCCAAGATACCTAAACGTTCGGCGTGCCCTTTGGCAGGTTTTGCCCGGGAGTTTGAAACCCATCACGACTTCTGTCCCCGCTAGCTTGTGCGAACTTTCACGCTTTATTGAAAGCAGTTGTTGACACGGTTGTAACGATTGTATCTTGATTTCTTTCTTCATTTTTTTACGCAGATCATACCACCAGTTGGAATGATCGCGATTTTTTTTACTCGTCGATGACAAGCATGCATTGATCGTCCGACAAAAAAGCTTTCCAACGTGAAGCATAGGTTGTTTTTTTTTAAATCGAAGTGTCAAAGGAGGGGACCTATTTGCCCACATCATCTCATCACCTAATTATGATCGTGAATGGACCGAAGATCAGTTGGGTTGAAACAATCTAACGAGGAGATAGATGTATTAAACATTTTATATCTTTCACCACTTTTTTCGACATTGAATGGTTTCACTCAAAACGATAACATAACTTTCGACGTTAGTTTGCTGAAAGATAAACAAGACATTTTGCTTTGAAAACGTCCAAGGATAACAGCTTGTCTAGTGATGCCATCCACGTAATTTCCAACACAAATTTTTACAACGTATATGATCGTCATCAGCGCTTTTATAGCAGCTCGCTCCATTCCATCTTTGACATGTTTATTTCCGCAAAAACCGAAAATTAAATAGTGGTTCATCAAAACGCTCAGCTTATAAAAGCAAACAATCAATACAGGATTCCCATCCGGTACAGGTTGATGATCTTTAAGTATCGCTCGCTAGTATCAACATACACGCACAAAAAAACTGTGACAATCGCTTACGAAACAATATTATTGTGCGCTGTATTTGGTTGCCTAACATGGCCTATCTGTCCATCCCAATCCCCATATTGGATTAGTCTGAAAAATCGCATTTTTCGCCCAGAAAAACTCAACACGCGTTCGATTTGCTGGATGAAACACGTATCTCTAACCACCGCTATTCGGAAAGAAATGTATGCTTCTCCAGTCGTTTTCTTACGCTTCCTTCGATTACTAGTTTTTTGGCACCGCGTTGACTCCGCGGGGAGTGGCAGTAAAATTGAAGAGCTCCAACACAGCAGCAACAACAAAAAATTCCCTAACCAAACGCCAACTCTCGCCACCAAACGCAGCTCAAAATGGAGCCAGCCTCTAATGACAATTGCGTCAGTAAAGCCCGCCTTCTCGGTTGTATGCAATTAAATATAGCTTCTTTTTTTTCGTTGGCTGCTTCTTTCAGGCCGGGTTCGTCTCTTTCTTCTTCGCATGTGGCATAGATGTCTTTCTATTTGGAAAGCTGCCCTCTCCACATGTGTTCGGTAAGTAGTTTGTGATCCTCTTGTTACTTGTGGCCTTTTCGGTTTACCAGGGAGGTTTTTTCGGTAGATGTACATCACTGGTGGGGAAAGGAAGGGGAGGCTAAGTTGGGGATTCTTTTTTGTTTGCAGCATTGTTACATTCACAATAAAGATTCGCGAAACAAGTGGCATTCGTTTGTTTCTATTGTCCGTTTTTTTTGGGTGATCTTTCAACACGCGATCGGGAGTGTTTGTTTATTTCTACGGAAGCATTACATGTATTGTTTGTTACTTTAGGCAACGGTTTGTTGTTACTGTTTATTTGTTACTTTAAGCAACGGTTTGTTCAAGAAAGTGTTCCATTGGCTCCAATCCCTCCTTTCCGTTCAGTTTGTTTTACTCTTTATTTGTCTCTTTTTATGTGCACACACGCATTTTATCGTTTTTTATTCAAGTATAAACCATTCAAGAGCATATTTGAATAAGTTTTGAGTGCCAGGAAAGCAACGGGCAAGAGCAGTAGCCAATTGGAAGCCAACTTATGCCCGTGAATGGGTGGTACTACAATACGTACGAATGGTGTGTATGTAGCATGGTAAATAATAATTTTCATAAGCCCACAAGCACACAGAGACACACCAGTAGGCAGTGGATTGGTTGAGTAGGGCCACTACAAGTGAATGACAATGGCGTTTAAAGACGATGGTTCGTTCGCGGTATGAAATCTAGCGTGTTGGCTGGCGAAGGTTGAAATCGAAGGCCAATGCAGCTGTTTACTTCTAATGAGCCTTCGCCGTGTGCTGTGCTAGTCTAACCGAGCAGCGTTACGAGTAGAAAGATTTGCTGCCGAACGGTGGGTTGTTAAATTCGAATTAACGAAGCATCAAAGCATTGACGCAAGACGTACAGTTAAAATTATTCGTTATACCAATGCAACGTTTGTTTGATGAGCTGTAAGACAAATAGAAAGCGGAAAACAAAATAAACACACGAATCTTTTATTGCATTGTGCCTTTTAACTAGTCTACCTAAATTGCATCTAAACTACATGATTAAGTTTCACACTAGCTTCACAAAGTTTGTCCAAAAAAGATTTGGTTTAATATCGAATGCCGAACGAAGCGGGTGGGGAAAAGATGTATCGAAAACCGGCTGCACAGTAACGCAAGATACAAATTAAATTTCAACATCAACCATACTAATAACACTGTAACACCAGTACCAATACTAGCGACGGTTAATCATCCGATTTGAATGTTTAACTAACAAAAAAAAAGATCAAGAAAAAAAACACCAAAATGCGATTAGAGCCGAATCGAACTACGCTCTCGCTCAGGTGCGGACGATGAAACTTGTCCTATTTGCATAATACCCGAAATCGAAAGAAAAATTAACTACACACACGCACAAAACCTTAAAATACGGATAGCTTTTAATGAGCATCTTCTTCGCACATTCGTTGGTGTGTACGATCACACACGCACAGCCATACCGATTGTGATCGTGGCCACGATAGAAAGATGTACTCATGTTGTGCTTGTGTACGATGGTTAACTAAAAACCAATATGCTACGGTATCGAACCAGCAGCAGCGGGGGTTCGTCTTACGAGTGGTGAGACAAATTTGAGAAAAAACGCCATATTGAAACACTCACATCTCACCGTTTCCTCCCACCGACCGACCACCGAAAAACCGGTTCAAATTGATCCCCGAATGGGCAGTGAGTTATGGCGACGGAGCTCACGGAGGCTCGGTAACACACGCGTGTATCGTTTACGCACGTTAGACGTTATTGACTGCTAATCGGCCAACCACAAAGACATGTGCTGCTCTTTACACACATCATTTTTTTTTGTTGCTTCACGAGATCCCAAAAGTTTGGTTCACGGGTGCGATGATGATGATCATGCCACTCTGCCCGGTTCGTGTCGGGTAACAAATCGATTGCGTACGCCCCATTTCGATGGACGGATCGAGCTGGCTGGAGTGAGCTTAATCGAGCTGTCGATACGTTGTTGCTTCTTGGATCTGGTGAGCTCTCGAGGCAACACACTTGATTAAGAAGCTCGCTGACGGATGATCGACATTCGACAAATCGTTCGGGAGCCCACGTTGTAGCTGATGGATGGCTTCATAGCCCGTTTGCACCTGTGGGGCTCCGTAGCTAATGTGTGGCAAGCATGCAGGAAAATCAAACCAATCACACAAAACCTCGATGATTCAATTGTTTTAAAGCTTCAACAATTTCAGTACAAATACAATGATGTTCACGTCCTAACATTCCCTTTTTTACCTTATCACTTTCTTTTTAATTGTGAAAGGTGAACAAAAACTATTTTGGATACGTGTAGTTTCTGTAATCGACGCTTCGTGTGAACTTTGTACGAAGATCAGGTGTCATGTGAGGTGAGCTAATGGTTTTTGTGAGAAATTTTAACGATCCAACAATCACCCCAGGTGCTTTCGGCAGTAAAAGAAATTATCTGGAAAGGAAGATGGTACATGTGAACATGATGTGCCAAATTTGCAGCAAAACTAAATGACCCTTCCATTGATCGGCCGTTCGAGTATCGATACGTTATGTTGCGGAAATGATTGATTTTCCCTCCTCGGAGGTCAGCACGAAACCGTTTAACCTCGGCAAATGCTTAACTACGGTCAATTCCTCACCAAGCAGCGGTTTAACGTCGATTGCCCTTGGGCGCCTTCAAGCTGCCTTCAGATATTCAAACCACCAGGAAAGTGTGTGTTTAAAAATTAACTGTCTCCATTCCCATCATATGTGTAGTGCTTGGAAGACTTGAACTAATCTAATTTTTGGCTTTAAGTCTCAGTATGACAGGGTTTACCAGCTGTCAAGGATATTCCAATAGCAGTATGTACTAGTATTTAAATAGATTTTAAAGAGCTTAATTTATCAGACATTCCCTGTCCGTTTTGTTAAAACGGGCAAACCATTGTTAAACTACTCAATAACAAAAATCTCATTAGATAACATTAAGGAAAAAGGGATTTTTAAATAAACAATTTACTCAATCTACAGAATATAGCAACAGAATAAATAACTCCTATCTTACGAGATTCACCTGAGGCCATGTCACCTGTACAAAAGACTTGTATGATCTTTAAGCAACAAACCGCGCCGCGAAGAACAAAAAGTCCAGAGAGAATATGTATACTGGAAATGTAATGATTCTTCATACCACATACCTGACCACCAAAAACGGAACCTTACTTAGATATTTGTTTAATCTCTTTTTAAATATGATAAAATAAATAAATATAATAAATATGATAAAATAAAATACTTCCTATGCGGAGAAAGATTGTGTTAAAAGAACAATTAGTAATGGCTTCGAGGAAAATAATATCAAACATGTTTTGCTATAATAGTGATGTCGGATATGTGTTAAAGAAATAAAATCAACAATCTTTATTTATCCAGTACTATATTTGATAAAAAATCTGTGATTAGAGCATTGTTCTATGGACACCTAATTTATCGACATATTAATACTGTTTTGTAACGATAACTCCTTCGCTAGAATACCAAACAACTTTTTGTTCTCTTCGCGAAAAATTATCAGGTTATTTATTGCTGAATGTGAAATAGAATTAATTATTAAAATGGGATAGTAACTTTTGGCGTACATAACTTAGTGTATGTTACTACGCAGGATAATATATTCTCAGCTTATTTAACGGCAAATGTGTGGCATAATTTTTTTCGTTGGATATGTGGATTGCAACTTGTGGATTGATATCATTTGTTTTAACCTGCCTCTGCTCGGCTTTAACGCCGGTACACACCGATAAATGTTTTACAGCCAGGGCACCGATGAACAGTATCCCGGCAAGAGGTGCAACAATATGGCAGACAAACACAAGGCAACAACATCAATACACAAAGCACTAGCGCGATACCGTGCGTTTTGGTGTTTGCTTGCAGTTCAATCTCGGTCATAACATGCTTCTGGCATCCGGGACAAATAACACTGCTCGATTCCGGACCAAGTGTAGGTGCCACTGCGGGTGCATTCGGAATGTAAGAGGGAGGAGCAGGAACGGGTTGAAGTTCTTAAAAAGAAGAAAAAAGGCGATTTTAGTGACATTATTTCCATGGAAAATAATCACATTTGCACCACGGGTTACTCTGTGCTGGAAACTAACCCATTTGACCCATCTTAGGGTTAATGATGAATCGCGTTGCGAACTGTTCTAACCTCTTGAAGTGATGCGAAACAACTGAAGAGTTGACAGCCCTACGAAGCTTTTATATGCCTAATTCATAAAACCAGCCATTCTGGAAATCGTATGCTTCGGTACGCAACAGGACCGAGTCGTTCTTTGCGAATTGTAAAAAAACCCAGAATCAGCTCATCTTTTGCTTCCGTAACATGGCGTCCGAGCTTTTGATGCTAGTCAAACAACTTTTGGTAAGCGGCGAGTACGTTGTCAAACTTCTTTGCTGATGATTTTGTGAGGACTCATATCATCACTCAAGGGACCGGTTTATCTGCTTACAAAAACTCGGTGTTAAAAAAAGTTCGTTTTGTTTTTATATGTATCAATAAATCAATGAGTGATAATCTCAGTTACATGAAATGAAATCATAAGACACCGAAAAAAAACTTTCAATATTATAGTTTAAAAATAGAAAATGATCCATTCTTCCGAGGCTTATCACTTTGGCCGATCGGCACTAGTGATGTAATCATCCATACTAAATAAAGTAACTCAAACCTAGAACTTACCTAGAATACAACGACAGAACCATCTTGTACAGGTGCCGCATGTTACTACAGCAATCAGGAAGTTATAACGTGAACGTTCCAGCTGTCTTACACATTTTTCTAACTGAGGTGTGGTATTACCTATGGAATTTCGTAAGGAATTCCCTTGTTCAACCGGTTCTTTATAAGGGAGCACAAGTATATTAACTTATTCAACGACGAAATTTCGTTAAATACAATATTATGGTTTAAAGTCAGATGTCTCTCTCTTCCTCTTGTTGGCTTTAACGACCTCTAAAGATCACGCTGGCCATTTCTGGATTACTAGATTTATTTTTACCGCATAGCCGGATAGGCATGGTCCGGATGGGATTTGATCCTCAGTCCTGCCGTGTGAACCTTCGCCGTTTATCACATACACCACCGGGCCTCCGCTTGTGTCGGATGTGTAAATATTAAATAATTTTGAAGGAATGGTAATAACTGACATTTGTTGTAACGATATTTTAATTCTGTTTTTAATGAACAATATATATCAGTAACTCTTTGATGTCAAAGGGAATTCACTGATAAAACAGTTAACAGTTGATCAAATATGTATGAACCTGCCTCTGCTCGGTTTTAACGCCGGTACACACCAAAAAATGCTTTGCAGGTAGGGCACCGATGAACAGTATCTCGGCAAGAGGTGCAACAATATGGCAGACAAACGCAGGGCAGCAACATGAATACACAAAGCAGCGCAGCCAAGATATGTGTTTTGGTGTTTGCTTGCAGTTCAATCTCGGTCATAACTAGCTTCTGGCAGCCTGCGCAAAAGACACGGACTGATTCCGGACCAAGTGTAGGTGTCACTGAGGGTGGATTCGGAATGTAAGAGGGAGGAGCAGGAGCAGAAGCAGGTTCTTAAGAAGAAGAAAAAAAGGCGATTTTAGTGGCATTATTTCCATGGAAAATATTAACATTTGCACCACGGGTCACTATGTGCTGGAAACTAACCCATTTGACCCATCTTAGGATTAATTATGAATCGCGCTGCGAACTGTTCTAACCTCTTGAAGTGATGCGAAACAACTGAAGAGTTGACAGTCCTACGAAGCTTTTATATGCCTAATTCATAAAACCAGCCATTCTGGAAATCGTATGCTTCGGTACGCAACAGGACCGAGTCGTTCTTTGCGAATTGTAAAAAAAACCCAGAATCAGCTCATCTTTTGCTTCCGTAACATCGGGTCCATCGCGCGGCTTTGAATGACACTCAAACAACTTTTTGTAAGCGGCGAGTACGTTCTGAAATTCCTTTGATGGTGCCTTTGTGGGGACTCAGGTCATCACTCAAGGGACCGGTTTATCTACTAACAATCAGCATGAGAACTCACTTTTAAAAAAAAATTTTGGTCTTGGTTTACCCCTTGACTGTATCTCTCTCTAACCCTCTTCTTGACTTAAAAACCTTTGAAAGGTTACGCTGACCATGTTTGACTTACTAGACTTATTTTACCCTGTAGCCGGATAGTCAGTCCTTGCTACAGGGAGACGGTCCGGATGGGATTTGATACCTGATCCTGTCGTGTAGAACCGGCGCCGGTTATTACATACACCACCGAACCGTTCTCTTGACTTTACCATGCTGTGGATTTAGTCGAGAAATCGATGTTTCGTGTCTCTGTTAAGCATCAACTACAATCGGGAGCTTTTCCATTGAAGCAAGCGCGAAAGCGTTCTATTCAAACATAAGCTTATTCTATTCAACGAACTCTTAAGAAACATGTTACATGCATTGAAAGGGAGAAAATTGAGATAGTTTTAAGCAAAAAAATAATTCATCGTACAAATGTTTTTAGAATTTCCACAAACGGTCACGACTTCTACACTCCAAACTCGAAAACCCTGTATACACTGCTCTCAGCATTCGACATACGATCGTGTCGATCGTCTATGTTTTGACTGGGTGGATTGTGATGTAACAATGCGAACATAACACAACAAGTTGCGCGAGGGTCATTTCAAATTCGTTTCCTTCCTTCCGTTTAGTGGTACGAACCGTTGGTTTGCCTTTTTTTCTTTTTATGCTCTCTCGCCTAAGGTGCGGTCGGTCGGTCATAGAAACGCAAAGAATGAATGAACCGCTCCATCGCCGCTTGATCCATCAATCTCAACCGATTCGTGTCAAATCAAAGCCACCGAATACGATTAATCCCTTGATCGTTTCTTCTTTCGGTAGGAAAATTTGTTGCAAACGGCCCATTCATTCTACACCGGTTAGTCATTGATATGAGCACGGTGAGCTGTTTGACAAAGGCAGAACAACGAAAAAAAAATACGCACAAAACTTTGGTATCGGTCAGGTGATATTAGTGGTGAGCTTGGTGGAATCACTCAGACGCAACAGAAAAAAAAACACATTTAGCGAAAGGAAAAGTGGAAAACAAACTAACCGAACGTATCCAGCTTATCGTTCACGGTTGACGTTTTAGCCAACGGGGATAAACAAGGAAGAAACGAAGGAATGTATAGATCACGTATGTGGGCCGGTTATTGACGCCAAGCTGCTTCATGCTTCCCCAAAATTGGCAGGAACCGGAGCACCGTTAAAGTTGTTTGACCCGAGACATTTTCGCGACGCCCGGTGTAAACTATTTCACACCTCAATGGGTCAGTAGGCCGGTGGAGTAAATTGGCGTGTTGGCGTTTTTTTTTTGTGCAAGCGGAAAGTTCCTTCCATTTCCATATGCCATATGGTGATGGAATGGTATCAAAAACCTTTAGACGATAATATCACTAACATTCCTAGCACAATCCGTTTGCGAACAATGGCAAATGTCACAACTTTCGCACGCATTTTTTAACCACTATTTAGTGCATTTGTTTTTTTGCAGTGACGTGCACTGAACGTTGCAGTTCTGGTTATCTATGGTAGCAGTTATCTAACATTAAAACAAAGCTTTGGCGGAACAAACTTTTAACGAACTTACTTACCAATTGTTTCGAAAAAAAAAACCCAATGACCGGATTGTGAACATGGTGTCCGGTACGGAAAGCTAAAACCCAAAAAAAAAAACAAAACAAAACCCCATACGATTTCACGTAATGTATGTGACATTTCGAAATGTTTTTAAAACCGAAGCAAACCGATGGAGTTGTGCAGCAAATAAAAAATCACATCAAATATTCAAAAGATAAATAATACCCTCAAAATTAACATCTAAACCGCTGTCGTTACTCGGCATGCCAACCCCTACCCGGTCAACGCATTAAACCATCCCACTAGGGTAAAACCACCATGCGATGGGGAATCATGATCAGCAATCGGATCCTATCCGATCACCGACACACACAGACATACAGGGGTATCACGCTGTAAGCATGGAGGCTCGTAAAGCACACGATCGCAACACAACTTTACTTCCAAATTTACCTCACATTGATACTAGTGTTCATGTCCTCCTTCCCTCTCACGTCTCTTACTTACGATTAGCTCACTATCATAAAACAGGCCACTAAAAACAGAAAAAGAAAAACACCAGCAACGCAACCAGCAAACGAATAAATACGAAATTCCTAATTCATACAATCGATATAGCGCCATTTTTTATGTTTCCCTGCTTAGATACTAGGGTAGGCCGATTGACGTTTAGAAAAGTAAAAAAGCACAGATACATAAAACTAACAACAACCCCCCCGAAAAAAACCCGGGGTACTTGGGTGCGGAGGTGCACAAGATGGACGCACAATCGCTAAACGAGCTTGAAGGCCATGTTGAATATAATTACGCATCTTTTTCGGCGACAAATGCTCAACATTTCTGTTGGTGAAGGATTTTTATCTCGGGTTTTGCATTTTGGCTAACCGGCCAACAGTGATGCTTAGCACCAGCCCACATGATACCGACCGAAGCAACAAAAAAATAAACAACCCGATCGTCTTCATTATATTTGCCGTTCGTGTTTGTGACTCATTAGCAAATATTTCAATCTTCATTTGGCAGCCGCCTGTACCCGTGCTTCGTACGGGTAAAAAAAGCCCCTCCATTTCGTAAAAGCACACACGAACTAAACCACCCCACAAGCATGCGGGATGGATAATCGTCAAGGTATCGTTTTTGGGGTGTACTATACGCTCTCTTTCTTGCGTATTCAAATGAACTGAAGCAAAAACCGATAAAAATTTGGTGACTATAATTTTTGGCAAGACAAAATGAATAAATACTGCTTGGGTTATAAATTGAATGTGTTGTTGAGGGTTTTTTCGGATGGAAATGGTGGAGAGCGTTTTTGAGCGTCCGCGATGGTAATATACGTGAATAAGAAAATAAAACGTACACACACGCAAACACACACACATTTGAAGGCCACATAATGATATGCAGAAACAAACGACAGTACAGTAAAACCGCCAACGATTTGGTGACCGATTTGATTTCGAACTGTACGAACTGTTTTGCGGGGAAATAAATAAAACTGTACACCGGCTTTCTCGAACCTTCCAGCGGGTGATAAACTTGTTGCAAGTTAGCTAAGAACATAAATAAATAACATAACATACATGAAATAAAGACAAACAAGCAAAATTCTTACACATTTACACATGCTTTGGAGCAAATTGAAAATTGTTGTTTGGATTTGAATTTAACTTGTCAAATAATAAACAAAAAACTTGTAAGTTACAAAAAAAAAATTTAAAGTTTTGTGTCCACCGTGGGAAACATACAATATAATTCGGTATATACTTGATTGACTAGCTCACTTTATAACGTCGCAACTCGTTCCCAAGGCCCCATTACAAATCATGTCTTTCTACCATTGCACGGGCTTAATCAATTAAAACCAAATAGAAATTTGCATTTTATAGTGCAGAAACTTGTATTAAAATATTGAACGAAACAAAAAAAAAATCGAACAATATTGAAACATGTTACTCATGTCGCGCTTATTTAGTTCGATGCGGATACAGAGCCGTACAAATTGTTTGCCATTTGATTGCGGATTGTGTGCAGTAGTAAAACCATAAAACAGCTGCCGTCATCACTGACCTCCCATAAATCATGCCCTCGTAGTGGATTGTTGTTGGGTGAATTTTAGCAATTTAATAACATCGTCATACAGGTTCATTGTGTGAAGGTATGTAAGGTTTTGAAGGTTTCAACAAGAAAAATAATGAGAGACCTTAGGAGTTCATTAATATCTTTCGAAAAGAAATCGTTTATAAAAAAGGAGCTTTCAACAATTAAAAATTTTTTGAACAAAATTAACAAAATAGAAATGGTATGACAACATATTTTTAGAACAATACACCATTTATATGATATTCTTTACTCAAGCACAGGCAGTAAACCAAATTCATCGTACATCGTGCCTTTCTCTTTGCGCTCAAAGCAGAACTTCCATACGTTTGTTCCATCAACCCTTCTACATATAGGGGGTTGTGCCGGATGATCTTTTGTCGAGATAAAGGAAGCCCAAATTACCACGAATTTTATTCATTAATAATCCACCCAACCATTTATAGTGGACATAACGAAATCACATGAAAAAAAGAGAGCTAAATAATACACCCATGGTCAAGGAAATAAATATCACGAATTCGAAGCGAAGCGGTCCCAAGACCGGGAACGCTTCATCCGGGCCAACCGGCCAAGTATCGAAATTAGAAACGTTCCAATTATCAACCGTGTGGATATGTGTGGAAGGAGAAGATGAAATAAATCGACCTGTCTTCAACTTTTAATATCAGCACTTAAACACCCCGATTGGCTCTTCTTCTCGTGCTGAATTCGTCGCCACAGTCTTTTAAACCTCTTTTTTTTCAAAGGGAGACTATCTGAAGCAACGTGAACGATTTTACAAAAGTTTTGTTAACTGCACGGTAAGAAAATGTAGAACTGAGTATTCAAATTTTATACACGGTATTCAAATTGGGCAGCACGGTGCATTAAAATTATTTCACTTTGAAGCGCGTTTTGTGTTTTGTTTTCTTTGCCGTACCCGAAAATGTTTGCTCACTAACCTTTGATGCACTGGTGACCGAGGCAGGCAAGAGATTGCTTCAATTGTTTGACTTTTGCCGCCCGACATTAATTATCGCGGCCAAAAGCCTTCATTTCTATTCTTTCCACTGTTGGGCGTTAATTTCTTGCCCACTCTGTCTCCCTCTCTCTGTTTTTCGCGCTCTCTTCACCAAGAGTCCAACATGACACACTGACGGGAATGGCCTAGTTTGAGCATCATTACAGCATACTCGGACACCCGCTGAAAGCGGTTTCCGTTGAGTGATAATTACGAAACGTGCTCCCGCAACCGATCGCCTTACATGCAATGACACTAGCCGAAGGTAATGCCACCAAACATTTCCATGATGCGGAAAAATTAACATATATTTTCTGCTTTTCTACAGACCCATTCGTGGTCAGTCGTGATGCCCTCTACCTGGGCGGAAAACAGTAAATTCCGCTTACCTGCAGTTGTAGCGTTTCCTCGAATCCGTCCGGAAACTCGGTACAGTGGGTGTCCAAATTTTGGGATAGCGAAGACGTAAGATGATGTCTCGCATTCATCCCAACCACCATAGGAGCAGCCGACAGCGGGGCAGGGCAGGGAAAAGCGGCAAGCTCAGTTCCGTATTCCGTGATGATGATGATGAAGATGACGAGCACCGCTAGGGATATCCGTTTGACCAACCTACCAAACACTTGTACGGGTCCTTCCCAGCACAATGAGCCACAACAATTGCAGCCTCTGGTGCATCTATATGCCACTGATTATCAATAGCAACATACACACTCACACAAGCACAGACACGAGCACTTTACAAATTTGGTATAAACCACAATTTCACTGCACACACACAACAAATGCCAAACACTTCTAACTATTCGTTCATGAATCACTTCTTAAATAAAAACCACCAACATAAAATGCAAACAAACTAAAACACTATTCGATAACTTGGGGTTGATTTAAAATTTAAAACATTACACTTGGCTTTTGCAGTGTTTTGCAATATCTTATAAATTTCACTTTTACCTCCAAGATGCACTACTACTTTCGGATTCGGAGGAATTAGACTACTGCAGCATAGTACGACGTTTTGAGAACACAACAAAAAAAATTGATTGTTTTCAAACAATCATCACTTTTGGTTATTATTTCTTCAATACAACTCACTGCAGTGAGATCAACAACTGGGTCAACACGCTAATTATTCAACACTGATCTAAGATAATTAAAAAAAAAATAGAAACAGAGATATTAATACAAGTTATAGAAGAAATATCCCAAGGTCGAGAAAATCCGTCTGAAGAAATTCCACCCAAACGTTAAGTTCTGTAGTAATTTTGTAAGTCTTCTTCAATCGTGTCTGGCGTATAGTATGTCCTTGGGCATGGAAAGCAAATCAAAGGAAAAAAGAAGAATATTTATCACCAAACGTCTACAGCCTGACGTACTTTCTCGAGCAGCAGACGATCAATTATCGACTAAACAGATTGTTACACGCAAAGACAAAACGAAACACGTTGAAATGGTTTCAAACGTCAAAGGAACATAGTTCTGTCTCGCAAAAAGGAATGATAAGTTTTAATTTTGAAGTACACCACCATGAACTCCTGAAAGTATCTTCAATCGTTTCCAAGGATTTAAAGACATCCTCGGTACGTTTGAAGCTATTTCATTTCAACAATTATTTTGCCCTACTTTTCCTTTTACAACCCAAAGACAATTCTGGCACGAGTGATGTTGTACACACACTCTCCCGGATGTCCTGGTATGTCTTGTAACCGCTTGCTCACCGTTGCTCTCCCGCTCTCGCACTCATCGATGCAATGGGTCAATTTCCTTCTGCATCCTTCCCTGTCTTGGCTTTCCCGTCTCACCCAAAAACCGTGCTCGTTTGCCCGTTTTAGAATAATCGATAATACGTATTGCAGTATTTCATGCTAAGTAGGCTGTACCCCCCCTTGGTACGCGATATATCTTGTGCCCTGCGGTCAGCCTACGTTTCACGGGAACATGGGTTAATAGTACGCACAGAGCCCCGCATCGCTGCAACACTACCAGCGGCGTCCCCAAAAAGGTGTACCAACCGGAGACACATCACAGCCAGGGCGACACACCTGTTATTGCAATGGAAGGCAAAAAAAAGGACAAAATAAACCAGCATCGATCATCCTTCACAGCTGTGTATTGCGGACAATCCTACCTTTCGCGGGTTCCATTCCCTAATCGGACCACAGCAGGGAAGGAATATATAAAGAGAAGTAAAAAAAAACGCGGTCAACTTGTGTGTGTACGTGATTACGTAATTGGCGCTCGAGGCGCGTGCTAAAATACCGGTGTGGTGCAATTATTTTGCCACACCACAAACCACAACTTCACCCCAAAAGTCCTTCGGCTGCGCTGGATGGAGCGACCACAGTGAAGAAGTGGAAAAAAATATATGAACCCAGCGCCATAATTAGGGCTCCATTAAGGGGCGCACTTGGGACTAAATAAAAAAAAAAACAACAGTGAAAAACCATGCTTTTCCTTTCCCAGTGCTTGGTGAGAGTGAGAAAAAAGCCACCCAACGCACCGAGGCGAGCGAGTGAGAGCGAGTTTGGTATGGGAGTGATGAGAAGAAAAAAGTAGAAAATATGGAAAACCGAAGAAATGTCATCAGAGCAATGTGAGGGTGTGTTGCGTTTATTTCAATTTCCCCTCCCGCTCGGAATCCATCCATCCCCAACCCTGAGTGTTCCTCCCCCGTTTGGGGAGGGGGTTTCGCATTTTCAACAGCGTCAAACGTTCTGCAAGGGTGCGGCTGATGCGTGTTCGCTAGGTCAGGGAGAGCCGAAGCCGGTTCGGCATCGTGCAGTGTCCGGTGTGGAAACCCTTGTGCGTTTGGAGAGCGAAAGTCCCCCGAGCGGATTCGCGAGCGAGCTGATAGCAGCGGCATGATCAGCAGATAAGATGATGCGAACGACAAAGGGAGCAGGAACATTGAACGGTTGGCGACAAATTTCGTATGATGGTCCATACCGTCTGGCCGTTATTTTTTTTTTTTTTGTTTGTTAGTGTGGTGAGTGTCAATCGCGCGAATCTGTTTACCATCGAAGGCCTGGTCGGCTAGTTCGGGTCATCCCGTCGCCGACCGGTATCGATTATCGTCGCAACCACACAAATATAGGCGCGCGCGCGCGCTTCAAAACTGTACGGTCGAGCCGATGAAGTGTCAAATGAATCAAAACAATCTACCCACGAAACGTTCCTTTCGAGCTCAATTTTTTTGGCCATCAGTGATCGATAGACAGGCTGCTTTTTTCAAGATAGAAAAAAAAGGATTCTTTGGCCTTCCTTTATTGAAATAAAAAGACAAATAAAACATATCCAACAGCGTAAATATGACACGGACAAAACAACAAAACAACACGTTTCGCCATACAGCACAAATGGGTCCCGTTGCCAAAAAATTAATAGGTGAAAATCAAATTACCGTTTTTCGGTGGCCAAAAGGCACGCAGCAGGTGACACGCAGGAGGCAGCAGCAGGTATGATAAACTGCTGCTTCTGCTGCTGGTGGTGCTTGAGCAGCTGGCAGAGAGTAAGCGGAGAAAATATTAAAAGCTTCCCGTGTTCTCGCGCTCGCTCTCCTTCCGGGGCAAAGAAAAGGGCACGTGCCGTCATAATAAGCCTGGGCAGATAGCGTACCAGTGCGAGGCGCGACAGTACCACGCGAGAAAGATGTTGATTTAATTTATGATCACACGATGGCATAGTAATTCGATTTACATCGTACCATCGTAGCCGCCGGATCGGAGGTCATATCAAGTTGACAGGACGTATCACCTTCTGTGATTTTTCCTTTCCTTAACTGACTCTTCTGAATGGTCTTCAAGTATAAATTCTTCATTAAACTTCTTGAAATGAAGATGGATTTGAAAATGATCTACCAAAGTCTGGGAGCAAAACTCTCCAGTACACGTGTTTGAACGAAATATCGAACAAACATCTACCGCCGGAATTCGTTTGTCTTTCTAGAAATAGTAAGAAAATTAGTTTGCCCTAGCAATATCACCTTATCGCTTCCCATCTGCACCCTTGTATTGGCCTTTCCACTCCACTCCGAAACCCAACACAAGAGAGCTGTCGATACAGTGAAGGTTTAATTCCTTCGATTTCTTTCCGTGTCAGTGATTTGTCCGTGAAACATCAAAGGACATCGGCGTTAGCCACAGGCCACGAGCGGGATGGTGCTGCAGAAGGAAAACACCGTTTGGCTGAGAGTAGACGAAGGAGAATCGATACGAGGTGCTAGTTGCCTTCGGTCCACACCAGAGGGCACTGCTTGTTGATACTGTTTTTTTCTTCTTTGCACTTACACCACACTCGTGTACACATACACTCATACATACATACAATCGGTGGAAAAATCGTTGCTTTAGGTTTTTCCGAATGTAATTCCATAGCTCGAGTGTCATAAAAATTACCCGAACAAGTCCTAGAAACTATTCTATGAATGAAGCTCTCCAAAAATTTGGGGAAATTCCGCCTGATGATAATCAAAATAGTACAAAAAACATTTTCAAATCGTCCTGATGACCTACACTGTAATCGTTCGCACTGATAACGTATAATCTTCATGATTAGCTGCTTGTTACGCACTTTTCTTCATCATTTTAACCAACATTTCGTTGGAAATATAATTATGCTTATTGATTCACACTTTGCAGCAAGGTTTTCCATGAGGTTTTATCTTGCCAGAAGACATCAAAGGTGAAAATACTATTGAAAACACTTTATCACACATGCCCCGACCAAGACCGAACAACCACATAATCAATATACGCCAACTAGAGCTTGTTTCGATATTAATTTTCACCAGAACCTTGTTGACCTTATTCCCACGAAATCGACTTTTCTGAGCCAGTGCTCTAGTGCTAAGGGACACTCACACAACCGAACCACTAAAACCAATCTTCACCGTGAAGCTCTTTCTTTTGGGGGATCGGTATTCGCTTGTTGGCTAAACTGTGTTTTTCTTGTTCGCCTACCCCGCACTGCGTTAAACGGGGACCGGTACGAAAAACTCACCTGCCTCACAGCTATTGCAACTATTGCCATCCAAAATAAAAACCGAAAAACCAAACACTTGCCTTAACTTTAACGCGGACCAGGACAAATACTTTGCCGACCGATTTTGTGTTGCATTAGCCTGTTTTGAAACGCATTTCACTTCAGCAGACGGGGAAAAGAACGCGCGCGCGGGCAGAACTCCACATCAGCAGCCACTACTGGTGCGCTCGTGGGTACGACGATGGGCGATGACAACGTCGCATCGACGGTTTCGCTGTTCATCCGTGGTTCCGTACCGTGACAGCGGTAATGAGCAACCCCGGGTCGCCCACCCATACAAACAGCCAAGGTAAATCCACTTGGCGACAGTGTGTATACACACACACACTCACACACGGAAAGCGAAACAGGCAAAGCACCAGGACCTGTCACCTTGTATGGCTTGTACGGTGGGCTAATTCCTTTACGAGCGGGTAGAAAACAATCGCATACTGTACATACCAGTCTGCCAGCCAGGCCACAACTCACCTCATGGGTGGCTTCGGTGTGTTCATGCGTACTGCAAATGAACGCTCCGGCTGTCAAAAACTGCTCCCACGAAGCGGTCGGCATAGAGCTGCTGTCAAAAGCCCCGGCCAGAACGCAACCGGGCTGAGACTTTTCATTCCGGTGGCGCCATCCGGGCCGGGTCAAAACCTGTTTTCTTCTTTTGCCCGTCCCTCAACCCCACCCTGTTACGGTTCACGGCTTTTTCCTCGCTTTTACTCGCTGGAAATCGCACACGCGTCCAGTCAGCTTCCAGTCAGCGTTATCGCCCGTCGCAAGGTTCCTGGAATGGTACGAGTCGGCGCATTAGGGACCATTCCGACTTCCAGTGGATTTGTCCCCAAAACGGTGCTATTCCATTTTCCAGCCAGAAACACGTGCTTTGCTTCGGGTGGACTCGGCGTTTTTTTCCGACCCAGTGTTGTTTTGTTCGGTTTTTGGCTGAAGGAAATGTATCTTTTTCCGATGATAGATTCCATCGAATTCCGGTTGAGGCGCTAGTGTGTTGAACGTTTGATATTTCAAACTGAAAGCAGTTTAACGGACTTTTCCAACATCAGGCTTTCCCTAGGACAGTTTAATTTTACTTTGCTTACATGAAGTCATTGCGAAAAATGGAAAATTGTTTTGAAAAGAAGTGTACTGAAATCTGGTTTACACTCAGTGAAAAATTTGTCCTTGTCGTAAAAGACTGGGCTGCTCCATTGGAAAATTCTTCATATTGCATATTATATGTTTAGTGATATTTGAATTATTTTGTAAGGTTTATACTACATTTTGATATTTTAACGTCATTTTTTATAAAAGCAATACTTATGTCAGTAACTACTTTTTATTATAACTTTTTTGAGCTATATTTTTATTATATGTTTTATATATTTGACATTTTTCTTATGTTTAGGAAATTAAAAAAATTCTTATTATTATAAAAATATTATTATTTATAAAAATCTTGAAAAATGTTTTTTTCATTTTTTTCATCTCTTAGCAGGAAAGGAAATCGTGAAAATTTTCCCCTTCAATATATTTTATACAAGGAAAAAAAAAATGTGTTCACCTTCAACTTTCTCCCACTACAATGCTCTTACACTGCGTTTGGATCACGCACAAAACTAAATGCGAAACTATTCTTGCCTCCCTTGTCGATATAACACCTTTCACACACATTCTTCTTCTTCCCCCTTGTTTGATACGTGCATTACGCGCATCAAGGAAGAAGGAAAAACGTGTTCGTTATGATCTGACTTTATCATAAATAAAACTTTTCCAACCCAACGACATCGACGGCCACGAATCAGATCGTGATACAGCCACCCCCCAACATTCAAGCAATAAGCTTGGCCATCGCTCGCATTACACACTTTCGTTACCTTTCCTATGGTTCTGATCCGATTTGACGATCGTTACGTCCATTCGACAGCAGCAAACGGCCTCCGGTTTGATGGAAGTTTGATGTGCTCTCGACATTCGTCCATCAGCGTCGACCGTCGACTAGCATCCGTGCTTCATCAGCACCTTCCCGGGTTTAATGATGGCTTTGGGCACCAGATGATCCATCCGTAGGTACCGGGCCACGGTGAAAATGGATTGAAACAGATGGCTGCCCGTCTTACCCCAGTACAATAGAGCTGGGGCAAAGAAAACTGAAACGATTTCAACGATGGGATCAAGCCCGAAACGTCCATTTGCACTATCGATGGCGTTGGCATGGTATAAAATCCTTCTCCAAGGAACTATCTGTTTGGAATTTTAAATCCATGCGTACAGTGTGTTACTTTATTTTTTGGGTTTCTTTTGCCAAAAATTGGCCGTGCTTGGAATGGTAAATATATATTTGCATTTAATCATTTAAATAAAAAAGCTTCATTTCTCATAAATAAAGATCCTTTTAAGATTTTCTAGCTATAAATGAAAATTTTTAATATCAGTCGAAGTTTTGTGGTCTGTAAATACTATTTGAGATAATTCTTTTTAAAGAATATTAATCAAAACTAAACTAAAAATTAATCAAGATCTCAGAATATGAGCTTCCCATAAAAGAAATAACAAATAGAACAAAAATAATAAACCCTTCGTGCCTTTTCACTATGATCGCAACAGAAATCAATTCAAAATCAATCGCTAAAACAAACGACCCCAACAGACGAGCATCCCATTTCCCAGGGCAGCACATGTGTCAAGTTAATTTAGAAAATCAAGCTTGCTCAAATTGTACCCACGATGAAAAATAAGGAAAAGGGAGGAAAGAAAAAAAATATACTAAAACACACTCAACCACACAAATCCCTCAACACTTATAAGATGACAACAACAACAGCAAAAAACTAAAACAATTTCCACTTGCTTTTCCTACGCACTATGAAGCATAGTGCTTTACCCAGCATCCGCTAGCATGTTTTTCCTTTATCACTGAATTAAATCTTCCTTTGCCGGGGAGGTTCTTTACGGCAGGTTCAAATTATTTCTTCAAACACCCAAAATCCCACACAGAATCCACCGTCCAGGGCCGATTATGTGCGAAGGAACCGTGCCTTTTGCGGATTAGTTTCAAGCGAAGACAAAGCGGAACGGGCCGGGAAAAAAACTATTCCCCTTCCCGAATCGGTGGCAATCTTGAAAGCTCGATCAAAACGGTCAAAGATGTGCGTGAAATGGACACGTGAAAAGGCACGTCTTGGATCTGGACGAAACAGAAAAAATCAGAAACACACACGTTGGCCCCCATCTTGCTTCGTATCAATCGAAAATGAATGTTACTTCATCCGTTGAAATCTTTGTCTCTCTGTCCCTCTCTCTCTCTCTCTCTCTCTCTCTCTCTCTCTTTCTCTGTGTTTTTTTTTGCTTAGCAAATGCATTCTTATCCACTATGGCCCGTTCTTATCCACTATGGTTAAACTATCGAGCCGTAATTCGAAGTGGAAAATCTTTTCCACCATAACGCAGCTGAACGAAAATTGCTTTCCTGCTCGAGAGCAAACAAACTTACGGTTCGCGATCGGTTTGCCATTCGGTTGAATCCTTTCCTTCACTTCCTCAGTGTGATTCAATGACCGAATAGCTTTTCCATATGCTTCAGACCACCGGAAAATGAGCTGCTCACGCGTCAAGTATCGGCTCGATTCGTTCAAAATATCGTGGCCAATTTTCCATGCATCTGCGGAAAAAACCAATCTGTGTGTCAACCCGATTTGCTTGTTATGTGTGTGCCTGTTTCCCCTTGCCCACTTGCCACCGCGATGATGATGAAATAACCCGCACCTTGGAATGTTTACGTATTGCGAATCCGAGCGTTCGTGCGTCCGAATTCCGAAGGATTGAAGTGCCAAACATTCACACAATTCTCCCACGCTTAAAGATCGTAAAGGCCCAGCCCGATATGGGAAGGGAGAAATGGGAACAGTTGAAATGAAAATGTATACACGTACACGAAATGGAATGCCCGTTTTTGATATTCTTATGGAATGAGATTTTTTCCCCCCTGTTTTAACACTTTGCTTACGCTGATCTTAAGTTCGAACCAAGCGGCAAGTAAAAACCTTAAGCAGATGGAAGTGGGAGAACCGATTTGAAAGGACGGCGGAGAGGACAGAAAAAAGGCAAACCCATCGAGGGTTCATCAATTCGTGGCGCTCGTCATTTAGGCACGTTTTCGGCCAAACAAAACCAAATCAGTCGGCATTGGTTTGTTTTAAGGATTAAATCCCAGAAACAATCCTTCCATCTTGCGCATCGAACGGAACTACGCAATGCTGCCTGGCAATGGAAGTGCTTGCAAAACAGCGCAAATAATAATAAAGCGTGAATGGAAAAACCTTCCGAAGGGGGTTAGAGCACTTGGGAAAATATGACGGCTGCGAATGAGGGGCGATAAAATACGATGTTTATTGAAATGGGTTTCACTGCTTACGCGGTTGCTTTCGCTTCCAACGGGAAGTAAATAAGTGATGTCTAATACGTGAAAGGTATTGTTTTTTTGTCTCTATTTTCTAGTTTTTTAGGTACACTTTTAACTCCTTTTCAGAAGTTGGTTTTTTTTGAAAAACTGAAATTTGTTTAGTTTATTTTTCGTTTTTATTTGAAAAAGATTTTTAATGTGTTTTTATTTTAGTCTTGCTTTAAGACTCATTTAGATCGGAACTTAGGGATTATTCAGTTAATACGTAACGCTACGTTACTATAGAACGAGAATTCAAAGAAATAGAATTCTTTGCGTTACGGAATAATTGAATGCTCCATTACTGGAGTAAATTGGGCCGGAATTGTAAAAATGTTTCATAAAGCCTCACATAACCATCACAAGAATGTACATCGTCCTCTTCCAAACATTCTAAATAGTTCCATAGGAAAAAATAGAACTAAATAAAAACGCAAAATACACACCAAAAATTCAAACGACCATCTCGCGTATGAAGTACATTAGAGTAGCTTTTCCCCACAACAATCGACGTACGAAACAGCTGGCCGCACCGTACCGAAACTGATCGCCATATCGTGGAAAATCACCGCAAATCGTAACGATGTGCCAGCACGGTTCCTTTGTCGCCGTGTTTTTCGTGTGAGTGTTTTAAAACCGAGCCCGAACTGGCAAAAGGAAAACAAAAAAAAAACATTCACCCAACTTAAACGTACCCCGGCAAGCACTGTATCGATGATTTTTCCACAAATAACGGCACACCGGTGAACCCGTGCGAACGGCCAACAGCACGCGGTACGTCCGTATGTGCCATACATTCCCACCTTAAGGAAAAACGGGAAAGGCAAGAGGCTGACTAATGCTAGGGCCAACAAAACGAATGCAACGAGTGCAACTTGGGGGTGTGAAGAAAACGCAGAAATAAATTGGTCCGTTTAAGAGAGTTGACTACGCTTTTCCCGCGCTGAGAAAAATGGACAAGAAGAAGGAGTAATGGAGGGAAAAGGAATGGGAGGGCATAAGTTGAGAGGGCGAAAAGTACCATTTTCCACCGATGAACATCGGCGCGCACTAAAGCGATGGTTGTTGCCCCGGGGGGTTGAACGCTTTTCCATTTTTCTCTATAGTTTATTATTTTCTTGATGGGGTAACAGGTGTTTGAAAAATATTTTAGATATTTCGTGTGGGGGGGTTTTTCGTATGTATGAAGCGTGTGTATGAGTTTTTTTTTTGTTTTGATTTTTTTTTACATTCGTTATGGAAGTAATATTTAGAGAGAACGTACGCCATACAGTTCACTTCTTTAAAAAATCCGTAGCATTACTAAAAGGACCCTTCTTTGAGAATCGGTAAGTACTAGAGAAAGAGGAATATTACTAAAGAAATACTTTCAATTGAAGAAAAAACAATTTAGAAAACACAAAACCGTTAAAAAAAAGATTGAGTATTGGTTTAAATAAATATGGCAGCAAACATTAGATTAAGATATGTTTTTTAAGGTGTAATATGACGATATATCAATGAATAAAAATACAACAAATTTGCTCAAGTAAGCTAATTGTGTTTACCAACAAATCAATGGTGTCGTTTTGAATGTATCTCCAACCAAAACACTACCCGAACAATCAAAGCTACTGAAAATCAACCAACTTGGGTCGGCAGCTTTTCATTCGCAAAACCAACCAACTCCAAATCAACCTTCTTCCCATTCTTCCTTTGCCATATGTTCGAAAGGCAATGGCAAAAGAAAGGTTAAACGTGCAGCAAACGGTTCTCGAACGAACCAGCTGACGGACTTCATCGCCCGATGGTCATTAGGATCAATTGCGGCACTTGCACCTCCTTTGCAAACCTCATGTGTAAAAGGAACCCGGTGGGCCATTAGACGGTTTGTGGATAGAATTCTAAACAGAAATCGGTGCGCTTTGACTTCGCTTGATGAAGAGGTGATTTCAAAGGAAAAAAAACATGACTTGAACATGAAATTTGAATTTAAATTTATTCTCTATCTTTCTTTATAAGTAAATTTTGTTATTTTTCTTCAGTAAGACAAATAGTTCTATATTAAACACTCGAACTAGGAAGATTTTATTTAAAAATAAGAAAAAAAAGGTACCGTAATCACCGCAAAACCACTCTCAGTGAGCAACAACGTAATGCAATAAACAACCCCGAATTGGAGTCGGACTGATGTTCATCCAAGTCCCTGTTCTTCATTCCAGCACGAACTGCGACGTGCTGGGGAAAATTATATTTTAATAAGATTTTCCCACCCTCCACCTCGTGGCGGGCAGGTAAATTAGGTCCACTTGATAAACCCTGATACATGGTCATCACACCATTTCTCAGCCTCCCATTCCCATCGGGTATTGGCTCATTGACTTCCGGCGCGGACTCTTTATTGTTGGCTTAAAATGTGCCTTTCATGCCGGTGTGTTGGTAGTAGGCAGAACAGTACCACCAAAGTGCTGCTCCGAAAGTTCTCCCCAAAAGAAACTCGTAGCACAAAAGTTCACCATCATGCCGGTGAATTATACACCGGGCGGTTGTTCAGGTTTGGGTCTTTTGTTTTTGTTTTTTTTTCTTCCCTCCGTATCGCTGTTGTTCCCTGCCAAAAGGCAAAACCGTCAAACGAGCATCATTTAACCGTCAACATATCCTTTCCATCGTTTGCTGAAGGAGAGAATCGCAATGCCACCCATACGTTGAACGTGCGTATGTGTGTTTGGTACCTTTCCCAATGTCCTGTCCACAGTATCCTTCCTGCGCTGAAACATCCAATTGAAGACAGCTACGAAAGCACCACGAAGGATGGTAACGATGTTGATCCGAATTTTTGACGCCCGGTTGCCGTCATAACTTTCCGTAACGGCCGTTTTCACACCTTTTGGATGTTGAATAGCAGCCCCGGCATCATTTGCCCGATGCTTTCTGTGACGACCATCTCCCGGCGGTTTCCTGAGTGTCTCAGGAAACGCCCGGAACGATACCTTGCGGAAGATTTTTTTTTGTGCGCTAGTGAAAGCAACTTTCTTCGCCCTCCTCTCTCTCTGTTGGTAAGGTCCCATTTGCGCCCCATTTCCAAAACAACAAACACTCACACACGAAGGAGGAAATGGAAAGATGGAAATGGGAAGAAGTTTTTCCCTTACACCTTACACCAAAGGTTTTCGTCCGGTTTGTTACTACGGATGGATTGATGTCTCCCTTCGTGTTGTTTTTTTTTTTACCTTCTGGCTGATGCTTCTAAATTCACACTTCCACGGTAATATATGCGCCCTGGGTTGATACGGTCGTTTTTCTTTTCATTTTCATCTATCTTTCGATACTTGGAAACGGATACTATGGTCGAGTTTTTTTCTTCTTCTCGATCTCCACTGTCTGGCAAGGGTTCCTTATCCTTCAAATCCTCCCTTTTCGATGGTGAATCCATCCCTTCACATCACGGCCATCCAGCGTTTCCATCAGCGCACGATAAAGATGCTTCATATGAGTTTGAGTTTTGCAAAGAGAAAAGAATGGTTTAGACGACCGTGGTGATGGTTTTGTGGCCCACAGTGTCAGTGCGAAACACCCTGGACAAAACAACCAAATATGGGGTTTTGCGGTGGGGGTGCAAAAACCTAACCCCACCCTGATTGCAAACCGTAATTCGGTGGAAAACATCGAAAGGTAGATGAATGAAGCGTTTCCCTCACACGACCCGGCACCGGTGTGGGAGCAGAACTGAAAACGGAAAATAAAAACAGACACCTTCGCTCGTCAGCTGAAGCCTGGAAGTTGTATATTTATGAGCGGACGGGAAAAAGAAATTGAAACGAACGAACGTCTTGGCGTCATGATCATGCTGCAAGGATCCAGTTTCCTTGCAGGGAGCAACAAACGCTACCTTTTTCGCAAGCTTTTTTTTCGTTGCGTTGTTGTTTTGTTTGTCTTTTTATTCAAACGATTTCAAACGAGCGGTTTTTATTTTCGGTGTATTTTTGACTAGCATCAAAGTGGCTTGGCCATCCTGGCGAGCTGGCTCATGCTGACGCCGTTTGATAGTTCCAGGCATCGCATATTCTACCTTTTCTCCGCATGACCAGTCGGTCATAGAAATGTACATATTTTAGCTGAAGGCATCTATTTTCGCATTTTTTTTGGTGTTCTCCTTTTGCTTACATCCTAGATCAACTGCCACCGGCCACAACACATTGATGATGAGTTTTCAACCGCGTGTACCAAAAATCCTGCCCGTCATTTCATGTCTGTTTCTTTTTCTGTTACCATTTCTTGCAAACGAATTTATCGTCTTTGTATTTTGTGCGAACGAATTTATACATTTTGTATGATTTTCTTCCAATTTTTGTAAGGGGTATGTATAGCCTCCTAAAAGGGATCGCGTGAGCTTGCTTAAAAAAATTTCAAACAAAAATTGTTATAATTTTCTTGGAGGGGAATGCTTCAAGAATTGAAATATAAAAAGAGAAATAAAAAAACAAACAATATGGAAATTTTAGACCTAAATAGTAGGACTCATTCCCATTCAAACGGATAAAAAGTAATTTTTTTAACCAAATTTTTAAACAATGAGAGAAGATCTGTAGTGGTATTTTGGGGGGTCATTGTAAATTTTTGGAAAAATTACTTTAAATATTCGGTTCTTTTAAAATTATCCATTCCTCAACATGATTAATCATTGGTAAATTTTCAAATGTTCATGGAGATTTCATTTTGAGCTATTATTTTGACGTACTTACACGACTTATATCTCTCTTCTTGGCTTTAACGACCTTACAGGTCACGCCGGCCATTTCTGGCTTACTAGACTTATTTTTTCCACGTAGCCGGATAGTCAGTCCTTGCTACGGGGGGACGGTCCGGATGGGATTTGAACCCGGTCCGGTCGTGTGGACTGGCGCCGTTTATCACATGCACCACCGTGCCGCCCCACACGACTTATATATACAGTATTATTAATTGAAATGAGTTTTATTAATTTATTTTACATTTATAAATCCTATTTTCCACTGTTGGTAGAGAGTTGAGAACCAAATTGAGTGGTCATTCAATGCCAAACATTTTTTTGTTTATGATTTTAAATTGTCAAAGCAATATATAAAAAAAATATTTTAAAAGTAACTTCATAAAAAGCAACAGTTATGTAATGAAAAAAAATACCTGATCCATATCAACTACTTACGAATCTTCTTAATCGTAACACACCGAGATAAACAAGATGTAAAACACAGAAACATAAAAATTGTATCCCACTTTGCACCTTTATCTAGCCACGAAACTGTCATCCGATATGGGCCCAGGCACATAAAAATGAATCCTGATCAACAGGCACCGATCCAATTGGTTGAATCAACAAGTCGCCCTTTGCCACTAAACCGTACCCATCATTCATCGCCACACCAGCCAGCAAAGAAAGCAAAAATCAAACAATCTCGAGCGATAAAATAAACAGGACGGTAAACAGGAAATAAACATAACTCAAAGTGTAACAAGCCCAAAATGACGACCATTTCCATCAAATACCGATGACAAACGATGGTTCAATCATTCGTTTATCTCGGCATCGGCCAACCTTCACCATCTGTAAGCCACTTTTCTTTCGCATGAACTATTTATGATAAATCGCACAACCTCGGAGCACAAGTGTTTCGTAAGCCACTTGGTGTGTGCCGAGTCTCTACCGTTTGCGTACAGTTCGTTCATGATCGGTGCATACACACACACACAGGGCCCCAGATAAAGATCACCAACCAAAAGTGAAGTATCTTTCGAAACTAGTTTCACTTTCCTTTTTGCTGGCACACTATTGAGAATCCTTTTTTTTTGGGTGTAAGGATTTTTCTTTATTCTTTTGCGTACGGGGCACCACTTGGAGTTTTCCCTTTTCGTTGATGAAAAGACCCGAAGAAGATGCTTCACTATCGAAAACACAATTCATTAAATTTTCCATCCAGCACGTACACGGCTGATGGCCGAAAGTGAAACATCATCATTCCGGCATCGAAATTGGACCGGATGCTGTTTTGCCAGTTGCCTGCCCCCAAAAAACGGCCAACCCTTCGGTATGCGTTTTTCGTGAGGAGGGGGGGTAGGAAAATCTCGCCTGCCTGCGCCATTGCAGGGAATGGCACTGGTGGGAAGAAATTGACTTTGGCAAGGGGATAGGTTGGGAAGGAAGGTTTGGCAATTTTTCCACCCCTCCCGCACTCCTGCAAGGGGTCCGTAGAAGATATTACTTCAACGTAATTCGCTCGCAAACCAATATGCCGACCGGATCGAGATTGCTCCGAAAACTCCCTTCGATACGGAGTGAAACACCACAGAGTGAATGGAAAACCATAACCATCCAAAAACCAACCAAACCCAAAAACCGTCCCCGGTAGCAAGAAGAAAAAAAAACGAACCTCCCTAAGAAGACTGACGACGATGGAATGATTCAAGCGGCGTACGAGCTTGTTTCGATCCATACGGAATGAACGGACGGAATCGAACGACCACTTTCACACCGAATGGACCGGCACACCATCTCGGCACCGGTATCGGAAAAATAAATTTTTCACGTCTCCACTCACATATGGTGCGTACGGGATGGCAACGAAGGAGTAACATGATGGGGTAGCAGTTAGAAGCAACAAAAAAAAACGAAAAAAACGCGCGTACGTCGCAAAAGGCAACAAATGTGTAATATCAAATCAACCTCTTACAAGCAGGCAACATGGATGGGGCAAAACAAAACACGACATGGGCGGAAGAATGGGAAAAGCCACCGACACCGTCCACACACACGTTTGCGAATGTGGAATGTGTTTTCACAGAACCTGTGCCAGAATCGAAGTAACACCCATCGAAAGAGTGAGCAGAATTTTTTGGAAAAATTCTTATCAACTGAAGACCCTTTCGATTTGTGACGCCATCGGCCATGTCCAGCAGAAAGTGCCCACGTGGGGAAAGGGCGGGGGGTGAGTGCAAAAATTGGAAAACAGCGTTCTTCATGCGTACCATATCTACTTTCCACTATCTTTAGAAACTGGTTCAAACTTAGGAAAAAGGCCCCCAACTACAAGACGAAGATGAAAAACCTTCTGCCGCTTGCCACATGCGGTACCCGGTAAGATCTTTCCGTCAGGAACTTTCACTCTAAAGACGTTGGAAAAGCGCGCAAATGGAGCGATGAGTGGATGAGGTTCTATCGTCGAAAAACTTTTCATTATCCTTGAACATTTCTCACATCGGACATGGGAAGGCTTTTGTGGCGTGGCAGTGGCGTTGTGATACGGACTTCCACCAACGAAACACTCGACATTGGTGGCCAAAAACCCATCACTAAACATTCCCAATAGAACGATATTGAGTTTTTTTTCGTCTTCTCCTTTCCCGCTAAAACCGTCCGCTTTCCCACACGTCAAGCATACAAGTCTTTTGGGAGGTTTTTGGGCACGAAGACACTTACGGTGGGTAGGAAGTGAAGATGTAATGGCGGGCAAGAGTTATCACGCGTTCCTTGCGTGGTGCGTTATCTCGATCGGAAAGTGTTCGATTCGCTGCCTTCATTGGATTCGGCAGGGGGAGGCGATGAGAGCGGTTAAGCAAGTGGCGAGATAAATGGCAACATTACGCTGGCACATATTCAATATGTTTGGCCACCATCATCATGAGCCATCAGCCTCTGTTTGGTTCATTTTTTTTTTTGCTCAGGCGATGCCTTGTTCTTGCTGCAAATATTCTTTTTCACTTTTCAACTGTTTCTGCCACGGTTGTGGGGAAAAATGTGTTTTTTTTTTCATTTACCCACACACGCACACGCTCGATAGCGATATGTTAAGTCGTATTTTATTTTTCCACCTCCGTGCTACACCGTGTATCATGTGGTTTGTTCGTCCTTTCACATTGGATGTGTGTATGGTGTATTTCATTTTTCCCGCATTATACGCAGCTTGAGCAGTGTGGAGCAACCCACGAACTAACACATGACGAAGGTACAGAACCCCGCAGAAGAAGGTGATTCGATCGTGGTTTCGTTGCTGATGGCTATCGTACGGTTGATGAAGTTGTTGCATCATTTCATCTCTCGCTTACATCTCTCTTTTCATTTGCAAATTATTCACCAATCGGGTCGATTGCAATGGTTTTTTTGGGATCTTGATTAACATCTGTCTGGGAATAGGTTGTGGTATGGAAAATGTGCAAAGTTTGTGGATGATTAAAGATTGAGGTTGAACCAACTTTTCGAGAAGGAGACTGTACTATTGATGAAGTAATTGATGTTGAAAACAAACCAGTTCATTAAAGGTGAAGTTATGTGAAATGAGTGAGCAAAAGTTTACTAATGTTGATGAAATTAGATACTTTTATGAAAGTTATGAAACAACTACAGTTCAGAATGTCAATAATGTCAGAAGTATTTTTTTGTTTGTTCTTTACAAAAGTGCTTAGTTCAAAAAACACTTTTGATGTGTTTTGTTTTGATGATTTTGATGAAAATTTTATTTTTATTTGCCAAATTAAATACGAACACAATGTAACACGAAAACTTATCCAGCTAGCTCATATCTCTGAAAGAATCACACATCCTAAATGTGATAAAAAAAACGCACGCGCCAAACCACACAGCACAATGACGACGAAACTAATCGCGCAACAACCGTAAACGCAACCTAATGCAATCGAACCAAATATCACTAAAACCATACCAAATCGATCCCTCCAACAGTGGCAAAACTTTTATGCGAGTTGCAACTGCAAATATCTAACAAAACGAATACCAAAAAAAAGAAATCAGGGATCGAATAAAACAAAAATCACCATCCCTTACCCTTTTGAAAAAAAATCGATCCCTTAATGCACACGCTGGAAGCGAAAATAAAATCGCATCCTCACACCCCTAAAATCGATCGCAGAAAAAATAACTTTCAATGCATCCCATCGGTGGGTCAAATGGCAACCCATCTAACCTTAATTTTTTTTAACATCGTCCCTTTCATCTACCGCGACACGCTTGATAATGATTAGACTGTCCCTTGTATTGTTGCAAAAACCGAGCGATAGTTTGATGCTTTCACCTTCAATGCTATCAACTTCATTTACCCTTCGGGATGAAAAGTGCACCTCCCCTCCCGGTGTAAAATGCTTGCAGCTTCCTAGTTCTGCAAGCGACTAGCGAAGACCGAAAAAAACCTCACCCCACACGGAATGCATTCGGAAAATAAATCCTCACTTTTTGCATGCACTTCCAGAACGAATTTATGGCTCACGCGCACGCAGCCAGCAAAAAAATGACACACATCCACACACTGACCAAACGGATGAGGTCTTTGAGAGGTAGCGAAATTTTTATCCCTTTTTTGTTGTTGCTAAGGGTGAGCTTCAACTAACATGCAACTGTTACGCCAAATGGTAACATGGCAAGAGGGAAATCCGCTTTCCCCTTGTGTGTATCCTTTTTTCTGCACAGCGGAACGATTCTGTGTGCCGGTAGGCATAATTATCCTCTGCTCATTGTCGTGTGCGCCTCTCAGTGGGAGCGAGTATTTGAGTGTCAAATTCGCTGCTGAATGGGAAGCTTTGTCACCACATTTAAACGGGATTTTACGCACAAAACGGACTTACAGAGGGTTTGCTAGTTTGAGTCGGTTTTATCATTTTCTTTGCAAAAAAAATGTGAGTCGATTGTAAGTATATTACATCGTATTTCATCCTAATGGACATTGGCTAGTAAAGAAGTTTCGAATAGGTTTTTTCATATTTTTTTATTTTTTTTAGGGTAAACTCAGTCATGCAATCGGTAAGGGTAGTTTCATCTCATTCGATAGTGCAAAAGATCGAAACAGATCGTTAATGACACATGCCACAGATACAGGCGACATATTTGGACTACGAACTATACTACAACACCAAAGGTCAACGCTCACATACGCATCACAGCAAGTCGCAAAAAAGCTAAGCTGATGCAGTATAATTCGCTAACGATAATAAAACACAATACAATGAATTGTTTTGTGCGGAGATAGAGCGGCGAAGGAAAAGAAAAGGAAAATACACACACACAAGAACGAAAGGAAAAGTTTTATGCCATTAAAAAGATGGCTTATCCGATTGTCCGTTTCTCTGTCCACACCGTCAGTGCAGCATCTCGTTAGCATCCTCTGTCGCCAGACCATGGGAAGATTTATAAGACGACTTTGCAGCGTTTCTCGGCATCGGCTGACGCGTGGTGCGTGCCATAAATTATATTCCCCAGGCATCACAAACATTTCGGGTACAATCGGTCAACCCTTCGTCCGGGAGGGTGGGGGTTAACTGCGTTACCCAATGTACATGCGATAAAAACAAAGCATAAACGTCATGGCAATGATAACGATCGTTTCTTACGCAGTTTATCTGTCAAAGCTCAATTGTCAAAATTAAATCGATTCTTGTTTTTGGATCAAAACACTTCTTTTAATTAGATTTTACTGTACTGATTAATTGACGTTCGTTTTATTTTTTCTCGATACTTCGTGTAAGGGTAACCGCTGACGTCAAACCAAGGTACGACGAAGGACATCGCCAAATGTTCCGCACATAGCCCAACCACAAACATTCCACCCGTCGACTGGTCCAGCATCGCGTCCAGCTCTAGGGGACACTCCTCCTACCCATTCTAGCGTCACGATTTCTAACCTTCTTTAGAAACAACGATAGTTTTAATGCTTCAATATATATGTATATTTATGTATATTTGCCATTTATTTTATTACCCGTTTCATTACTTTTCCGGTACGTTCTCGCAATACGTTCGCCAGCGTGATAGAGCCTTGATAGAGCAGCACACAAACGATGGTGTATCCCTTCTCAGTGGCGCGAAATGAAGATCTATTGGAAGCAAACCAGCGTGCGAAGCGTCTCCGAGCATTATGTTTTACGTCGCGCAGCTTCCCACATATATATAAAAACGGAGCAGAGCTCCAGCAAAAGACAGACAAAACTATCCGGCAACAACTTGACAACTGGCGCAAATTGTGTCCCAACCGTGCCACATCCAGTTCTGCTTCAACCTTTCTTCCTGACCGGTTTTTGGAAGCATCTTAGCTTGTAGCTAATTTTCTTTCCCATCCCGACAACTACCACAAAAAGCACACATCGTCTTATCCTTCGTTCGGTCAATCAGTCAAGGATCGAACGGAAAAATCTCGTCTAAATGATTCGCGTACGACGCACCGTGCGTATTCGTTGCACACCCCCGCCCCACGGGGAAGGAGGAAGAGTTTGTCAAACTGATAGCAAACTCGGCGAATTCCAAAAACAAAATGCGATCCACCCTATCCTTCTGGGAGACGGAGCTGTGTCCTTAGCCGGGACCCGATTTGACTGATTTCGCACCCGCAACCCCAGTCACCGAAACGGGCACCGAGATGTGTACGGTCCAAAAGTGAACACAAATGAACGTAAATAAAAACAAATTTAATGAGATCATAAAACCGGATTCTTGGCCGCTTGTCTACTGCGGCCATGTTCGCTATCGGGCCATGTACATTGGCGTTCCGCGTGCGGTCATGTGCGCCGAGGTACTGCTGGAACGCTGGGCGATGGGAGATAAAAACTATGAAGGGGAGAGAAAGAGCGCGCACTATAGAAGACAGTTTAATAGACAAAAGTTTATGTGCTTGGGCAAACATTGAGCAGCATAGAACAGTGGGGCGAAAGCGACAAACAGAACGCGGTCCGAAAACCGACGGCACGACTGTCCAAAACCCCCCAAAATGCTCCCAATGATCCATCATCCTTTCAAACCATCCTTGAGCCCTTCTAGCCTGGGTACTGCAGGCGACGCACACACACACCAAACGAGCGTTCGGTTCCGCTTAACGATGCTGAATGCTGGCATGCTTAGGGAAAATTGTTTGCACGGCCCGGACAGCATTCCGGCTTGGGGGGGTTGGGGGGGGAAGAATGGCGGCTTATTCATGAGAAACATGAGGCGTAATTCGTCTCACTCCGGACAATCCACCCGCTCCGGGGAAAGAAATAAAAAGCAATTTAATTTATTAACCAAACATACACAAATAATACAAATCTATTTAATCATAATAACACACGAACGGAATGCCAGATAGATCAACACACGCGGACGAATGGACGTGTAGCGACGTGGTAGCGATAGGTATGGCGAAAGGATGGTTTGACAGACATTAAATACACTTTGCCCACAAAACTGGCGAAACTGTCGCGACAAGCGTCTTCTTCGTATCCAGGGTGAGAATTAGCTGGTTGTGCCAAAGCAAAAAAGTTGCTTGTGTATGATGAGTTTTGTTGGTTGATTTTCTTTCGTACATTTATCACATTACTAGCATGCATACCAGTGCAGGGATGCGGGACAACACAGTTTTTTTAATGCTTTGCTAGGGTTCGCGGTAAAGAACTAGAACTAGATTAGATCAGACGCGAAGACCCAAAGCAAGTAATGCGGGTGTGTGAGTTTTTTTGGGGGGTTTTGTTTCGGTGAGATCATTTCGGACAATTAACCGAAGGGGACTCGATTCAATTGATTGTAATTAAGCAATTGTTGCTTCCAAGAAGAGAGAGAGTAATTGTTACATTTACTAATCGTACCCTCGAAGTGGCCTTGGAGCATTCAAATAAAAACTAATTTGCTGAAGATAAAGGAAAACGCGATCTTGTTCTATCTATTGTTCTATTGTTGTTGGATGGATTTACATACAATTGAACAGCTTTAGAACTTATACAAATGTTCCCTGCTGCCACATTTGAGTAACTATTTTAAAATCAAAGTATTAGAATTAAAGTCATGAAAATTGTTAAACATCTCGAATGTTTTGCATATGAGAGCTTTATAAGCCAATCTTCAGGAATACATATATTTAGGATTCTGGGCAGATTTGGACATCAATGTCGTTAGTGATATATTTGTACTTACTGTAGCTTTTGTTAATATTACTCTAATAGAGAGTAGCGAACTATGTGGTTTGATCTATTACTCAGATTAAGTCATAGATTAGATAGATTCAGTTCTGCTAACCTAGTAAATCTGCGTAGTATTGGTTGTATTCTTTACAAAATTTAGTACATTGATTCCAAGTTACTGTATTTACCATTGAAGTCTGCAATGACAGCGTCAACTAGACAACCTACATTCTCATCTTCATTTCTTGATCTACAACCTTGAGAGGCCTTCAGCTTCTGCTGTTCTTTGAGTATGTTTAAGCGTATCTTGACATGACCAATCATATGACTAGGGATAGAAGATCCAGATGGATCTTCGATATTAGGCCGATCCTGCTGTGCGAAGATCGGCGCTCCACGAGACCATCTCAGACGAACTGCATCAATAGCTTTAAAACGCACAGAGAGAAGCTGGACGAGATTTTCTGAACATGTTTCAGGATATAAGGGCCTTGGTTGAAAGCAATAAAGCATCAAGAACTATCATTTCAAAGGGCAAAAACTCTACGATTAGTGAAGCACTGAATATTTTATCAAATAATGTAAACTCTGGATGGTTTTCCATTGACAAGAAATTTCAGAAATCTTCATACGCTTGACTTGGCTACGCTTTTGTAAACTAGTGGCATCTCTATAATGTTAATAATGGGTGACGCAAACTTCAAAACGCCTATAAGCTCAGGATTTCCTCAATGTATGTAAACTTCACTCACTTCAAATTTATGTTTATGCTAAACGACATAAATAATCGTTGATTTGTGCTTTCCAACAAAAAATCAAGAAAGAAAAAAGGAACATTTCCTTATTAGCATATTCCACAAAATAGGCATTCCATCATTGATCGCTTCATTGATAACCGGGAGGAATAATAAACAAACAAAAAGAAAAAAAACACATCTTACCAGATTATACCCTTAGAGGAAGGAAATCTCACTACCGTATGTAAACAGACATGCATCATTATAATGTCGCTTAACGACCGTCAATTGCCAAAAAATCGAATCAAACATTCAACCACCATTTTGTCAGCGGTCCAAACCAATGGTGCATGATACGTACATTAGATCGAACTTTTTCCTCTGGTAATGTTTGCAACATGAACCATCTTGCATATGAGTTTCAATCAACAGCAACGCAAAAAGCATACGACCCACATGCACAAAATTCGCCAGCTTGAAGGGAAACAGTTTGTAATTCAATCGTATGGAAACAATTTTTACTCCATTGAATCAACGAAAGCATATCAAAAAAAAATTATCTACCACCCTACATCGTACCGTTCCAAACTGTCGTGATGATAATAACAGCCGATATGTAAACAGTCGTAAAGTCGCCACACTAACGCGATTGCTGATGTAAGAAAAACGGGGAAAACCAACGCTGAAAACATAACGAGAGTTTTCGCATAAAATAGTATAAATTACGAAACCACAAGCTAACGGAATGAATAGAGCATGAATAGAAAAACTATCTGGAAAAATCGCTTTAAAATGTACGAAAAAAACTGCTTTTTATTTTGGCATGTAATGTTAAGGTTAATAATTTTATTTTCCTTACGTTCCCTTCCACCAAACGTGCAAAACAGACAATCCTCCGACCCTCACTGTGCGTCATGTAATCCTATCGATGCTGGAACGTGTTTGTGAAGCGAGCCAACTGATTTTTTGCCCTTCAATGTTTCTTTTTTTTCTTGCTTTGTCCATCACCATTTCACCCAAACACTCATGCGAAGGATTACCTTTTGCTTTGCTTGCGTTTGCTAAATTCCATTGCAGTGTGCTCAAGTGCATTACACACTGGTTGCAATGGTTGCACGTAACGCCAAAGCTCAGCACAACAAACAGAATAAAAGTAAAAAAACGCATTGTCCTTTCCATCCATTTGTGCCGCCCGTGCCCGTTTCTACGTGCCTCGATGCGCATCTAATGATTATCGACCTTTTTTTCGTGCTCTGCAAGCAACCATTGCCGTTAGTGTTCCAGGCTGCAAGCTGACGTAAGGACGGATTTGGTGACAGACCATTTGGTAGACTGTTTTTTTTTCTCTATCTAAAAGTCATTTTAATGGAAATTTTTAAGCAGTTCAGGTGTGATTGACTGCCTTGTTTTTGGGGTGCAAATATAGGTAAAAAGGTAAAAAGTACCATTTATTGTCGTCTCACGTACTGATCACAACTTTTTTTTTGGCATTTCGTTGCTACAATCGCTCGGTTGGTGGTAAGCTGGTAAGTGGCACGTAAAAAATGTACATGAAAATAATATTTCAAACATTTGTTAGAAAATGACACTCATTTTTCAAACAATAATTGTAATGATCTAAAGGATACTTTTTTTTACTTTAGTAAAAAGGTTTCTGAAATTTTACTTAGTTTTTTATAAAAATTTTTGTAATATAAAACCATTAAAACTAATTTTTTAAGACTAATGAAAACATATTTAAGCATTAATAGTTTGGGAGGATAGGAGATACATGATACTTTATCAAAAATTCAAAAAAAAAGTACAAATAGCTTTAATGCACTTGAAATAATTGAAAAATAGTATTATTTTTTTTTCTCAAATTCTCGACCCAAAATATCACACATTACGGTTCCATATTTTTGTGCATCAAAATCTCAAAAATTTAAATCTAAAACCCATTTGCAGTTATCTATAGTTTCGATCGATATTGTAACTTCAATGAGGATTGCCTTTTTGTTAACTTTAAAATCCTTTCAAATGTGCGTTTTGTTTGCAAAGCCTTCGTTAATATTAGAATTCCCGTGAAAGGTGAGTGTTACAATCATATCTGATTTCAACAAACCGAACTAAAGCTCATTCCATTATGACCAAAGGTCTAAAGCTTGGTTCAGGCCCTTTTTCCGCTTTAACCAACCACTTTTTACAGGTTCAACAGTCGGTGTACCTGCACCGTTGGACCTTTCATCCTTCGGGTCAAGCCCACTGGCCCATCGTTTGCATTCCTAGAACTGATTGAACCGTCCCCTCGGTTCTGCCGGTCCTTCTAATACACAATCATGCACAACAAACAAAAGTGCACAAACAGCGATAGGAAGAAAACAAAAACATTATTGCTACACCTTCCAATATCTTCTTGGCAAACGGCTTCAAGTGGACCGAAACACATTGCACGCCTTATCCCTTCGGTGTCGATCGTTCTCTGCTTAGACCCCTTTTTTTGTTGCTTTGCTGAAAATGCCATTTTGTGGCGATTTTTAGCGATCTCGTGTCGCTCTTTGCTTCATCTATCCGACACTAACCGCTTTATGATCGTAAACATTTCAAAATTGTTGCAAACGGGTCAGGATGCACAAAAGATTTAAAGAACAGCCTCGATCGACTGTTTTTTCGCGTTCGCTTTCCTACTCACAGCTCGGAACTTTACTGGCAAAATTTCAGTATTCCCAGATCCCAGAAAAAAAGAAGTGTCTGCAAACGACGAAACCGATCAGCGTCATCGAAGAGGAACAAAAAAAACCCAAAAACTAAAACACATACACACATGGACGTAGTATTACGCTTGTCCCGGTTTTTGATCACTCCGGTGACCGTCACCGGTAAAAGAGAAAAAGAAGAAACAAAAAAAACGTGGAAAAGGAAACCCAAAAGTAACCCTTTCTCCCTGGCTTGCAATAACATAACAGGATTAGCCATGGCATTACAACGCATAATACCTGTGAAAGCTTTTTGCGCGACCGGCGCTGACCGGCAGTGCATTGTTGTGTGTTTCGCTGCACGCTGAATCCTTCCATCCAGCCTAGACCCGGGCGGAACATTATTGGTGTTCCTCGAAGGACAACAACGGTAACACACGGTTGGGCAAACGGTACCAAATCGACTCTGCAACAAATTGTGCAGAAACCTTGCAGTAAGCACCATGGCCGTGCACCGTGATGGCGTGTGTGGTACAAGTTGTAATGCCTTTTTGCAACTCCAAACGTTAATCCAATCATGGTCACGGTCACGCGGGGAAAGGGCCCCGGGAAAGCTTTGAAGTTCTAGCAGGTATTGGCTCTCACACACACAGAGATACAATTAGCAACTTGAAAATAGGGAAGAATTTGTTGTCTAAAAGTCATGTTAGAAATAAATTAACTTTACATTTCTTAATTATTATTAAAGTTAAACAATCTTAATGTAGTTAATTTAAGGTTTCTTAAATACCTATTCAATATTGGCAACTTCAAAACAAATTAAAAATATAATCAAACTCATTAAATGTATTACTCAAGTAATCACCAATAAAAATTCGAACCGTTTAGTATTAATAACTCACAAGACAAAATTTTATTCATTCCAATTTCTTCTCTTACCAGCTCTGCACCGTTTCTTCGGCGTTACTTAACATGATCGCCACAGTAGAAACGGCTTATTTAACGAGACCTCATCTCATCTTTCCAAGAGGTCACCTAATCTCCACTTTCCAACGATTCCAAACGCAGCTCCCAACAAACTCCCGGAACCCCAAATTTGTGTGCGCGTGTGTGTGTGTGTTGGAATAAAAATAAAAATTTCTCCATGATCGAAATAAACCAAACAACGGCGACAAAACGTTGGACCCACATTTCCGGACCGCATGGACATTTCATGCTTCCTGTTGGTTCTTCTTTCTAATGTCGGTGCTTCTCGCTTGCTCACGTTCGATTGCCGCGCAGCATTTGGCCATCGCGTTTGGAGTGGCTTGGTAAGGTTGATTTTTTTTATTTCCCCCGTACGCAAAGACACAGATCTCGATCGTTGTGCAGCATCCCGCACGATCGTAAATATTTTCATGCTTTTTTTTTTCGTTGTTGCCTTCATACGATCGTTTCTTCGATTGTCGTTTTGGCGAAGCAACATATTAACGGGCAGGGTGAGATTAAATGAAAGATCAGTATTTGAATATTAAATTTGGTTTTGTGGTACGAAAGCGAAGAAAAAATAATTAAGCTTAAACGTAATGCATGCAACTAAACGAACAATATAGTAATAAGGAATGAATGTTTCAAAAGAATAAAAATATAACGTAACGTAACGTTACTCAAATATGATCAATGCGTTAGTATACAAATGACGTTTACCAGAAGATGGACATTTGCCGATGCAATACAATAATTGAAAAACCAAATCTTTCTTGCCTTCAATTCAGCCAAACAGTACACACCGTAAACGAATCGCTTGGCTGCGTTTAACCTATGCTCAAGGCGCCACCCCGAAGGGATTGGAAGCGAGCGACGGCACAAGAAGCGTCCGATGAAACCGATGGAGCGGTTGGAGCACTGGGGATGCCGGGGGTAAACTAAAACGGAATTGCGTTGTGCTTAGAAGGAAAACAAAATTAACCGTCGTCGCCCTGATTGGTGGAGCCACTCTGTAGGGAAGATGCGACCCCGAAACACGATCATCATCGCGATCCATTGCTCGTGTTCGCGTACGCATTAATTTTCGGCTCAGTGCAAGAGCGAGACGCGTACTTGCGCGCTTTTCCCCACCAAGGCACAAGGGGGTTGTTTTTTTGTTGTTGTTTGTTCGTGGGAGCTCCCCCACGGCTCATCGGTGAGTGCGAATGAGTGCGGTTTGCCACCGGTAAGGGTTGTTCGTTTCAGCTCGCTCGCACCTGTACGGACACCCGTAGGTGCACCTGCTTTGGTGCGTGTGTTGTGCGGGTGCTGTGTGCCGGGGAAAGGAAGCGGAAAAGATGAGAGCTTACGTCACACATACACACGCACACACACACGCGAGTACAGTGCGATGGAGCAGCCTCACTACCCACATGGTAATACGAGAAGGAAACATTAGAAACAATGTTCATAGAGAGCAACAGAGAGAGGAAAGGAAAAAAGAACCCCTCTCGCAGGAGATCGAAAAGAGATGGAAAGATTGCCGATATTGCCGTAAAAGTTGGGGAAAAAACTAATAAAAGATGGTAATTTCAAATTCACGTACTCTCTCCCCTTTCGTTGGTTGGACGTGTCGCTCCAAACGCCGGGTTTCGTCGTGTTGCCACACACATGCGCACGTTTTGAATTCTAATGCCGTAATGTGTGTTTGAATGGGAAATGTTTTGCTTGTGAGCGAGATGCATAACGCGCTTTGCTCCCCTATCCGTGAGTGACCTAGCATAAGACAGAAAAGGGGTGCTTGTAAGGAACTCACTTTTATGTGTGCATTATTCACGTACCGGTCAACCAGAATCTAATACATTTCACAGTATTTAACCTTAATTTCATTTTTTTCTCCAGACGAAAAAAAAAATACACACTTCACATGTGATCATTCTCTCCTACCTGATCGTTACTCTATGTATGTGGCGTTTGTGACGCAGGGTTTCTTTTTCCCTTTCAAAATAGCATCCCTCACAACAGGGACGCTTACCATTCGCTCGGTCACAAAACAGGAGCACACGCAGCAGAATGGAAAACGCCACAGGATCCGAAACCTTCGTGTACACTTTCTCATTGCAGCATGCGCTTTGTTTTTAACCTTCCTTTCATACCTTCCAGTTCACATTTCTCACGTCTGATTTATGGGTTCAATTCGGTCGTTAATTCGGTTCCGCTGCATTTCTTACGCATTTGCTTTTCCACCTACGCCGATTGCCTTTCCGAGGTGCAGGCAGTCGTGTGCATTGCAGGTGAAAGTGTTTGAAGTTAAGGATCAGTTTCTCCCATTTTATGTACGGTTGTACTTGTATCCATGTTATAAGGTAACGGAAAAAAGCGAGACGAAAAGACTCAAACCTGAAACACAGTTCTACCGGGTTGACAGTGTTCCTTTTTTTCTTTCTATTTTCTTTTTTCTTATTTTGCTTCTCGATCCCTTCTCAAGCTGACAAATGAATTCAACTGTAAGGCTGACACTCGAAGAAAAAAAAGGTACCAACGATGATATTTGAGACTAATCACGATCGTATCACGCTTTGCTGCAAGTGCGTTGGAATGTAGAACGAATTGTGTGCCGAAGATCGGATCCGATTAGAAAGGACGCCAGCTATTGCTGCACTTCAAGGGTGGATGACTTAACTATTCTCAATAAGAGCAAACAATTTCAAAATTTTGCTTTCATTTACACAAGCCAAAAATTTCTTACAATTGTTGAAAATGAGTTTTTTTCTTCTCTCGATTAGCTTTTAATTTTACAGCGTCCGTAGATGTGCTCCAATGCTTTCGAACGCAATTACGCAAATACCACTAGCGAGATCATGTGAGCTGAAAATGGAGATCATATCAATGCCTAGCAAAACTAGCAAAGAGCACCAAATAAATCAAAACCACACTTTTTTAATTAACTTCCTAGTTCATTACTCAACTGCGTGCGCTGATTTGAAAGCCTTCGTTTTTAATTCAGCTTTTCTTAAGCTTAAGATAGTGCCAACAGTGTAGGGGAAAAAAATCCCCATTTCGAGAGAAAGTGGATTTTACGTGTTACGCTCCCCGTATGGGGAGCTATCTTTATGTGTACGCATTTGTTGAACTAAAAAGCAATCCTCTATTGAAATGCATCTCGTTATGCAACTGACTGGGGCGTTATTTTTTTGTTGCTATCTGAAGATTAAATATATGCTGAATACCTGTTGGTAGTCGGATGAGTTTGTAACTTAAAGGTTTTTTTTCCCAGACGGAGTATGGATTTAGTTTTTATATTATAGCTCTTATGGATCAAGCATAAAAAAATTAATTTTACGATTATTATATTTTTGTGTTTTAAAAATTGAAGCTACACTCGTTTTGATTTCAATGCATTTTCTCGATCTCTCCATTAGAAGCGTGTGCATTTGCCTTTTTTTTGGAGTTTGACACTCAAATGTGCAACACGCTGAATTAGTGTTGCTGCAATATCCATCTCCAGCTTCAGTGCTGTGTGCGTATTCATTTGATGGTGATGTATTGTGCTCGGTCCATGGTTTAGGTCCATAGCCGCAACATCGCAACTGCAAAACGCACACATTAAATCACTCAGATCACTCGCCGCACGCCACTCAGCTCCAAAGGCTTCGGATGCTGTGTCTTCTCCTGCGAGCACTCCGAACATAATCACAGAATCGTGCACAGGTTTATGTACACTTGATCAATCAACTTTGGGAATGCATATTGCGCTCACATATGCTCGTTCACAAAACAATGCTAATTATAAAGATTTTTAGAAATATTTATTAAACGTTTTTGATGTCCAACCCATTGTGAAGTGAAGCTAAAAACAAGAAAATTGTAAGCAATTCGTACAATGTTCAATTGTTTTCCGTAACTGTAACGTCATCACAACGAACTAATGGCAAATTTTCGTTGCGTACACTGTTTGTCTCGTTTACGCATTGTATTATCCTAATGCTATGCTCACTATGATGCTGTCAGTTTCTAATGGTAAAATGCTTCTCCGTTGCTCTGCTCTGTACGCTAGTCCGCTTGTTACCTTCTTTGTAGCGGAAGCAGATAAATATTGAAACCCCTTTTGTGGTTCTCACAAACAAGGGCAAATCTAACGTCGGAAAATTGTATGTTTGTGATGCACAAGTTTTAATTTCAATTTTATTTCCAATTTTTTTACAGTTTTCTTCAATTATTTCATTTAATAATCCTATTTTTATCTAGATAAAACAACTTTCCTCAAACTCACCCCTAATATCGCATAGGGGTTTCTATGCTACTGTAAAGTGGTGTGCGTAGAAAACACGCGGCAGTTCGTGCCGTTCCGCCGACCGAAACCGACACAAAACCCCGTGAGTGAGAGAGCCTAAGCGAACCGCTGCCCTCTCATTTCTGCTACCAGGCAGACCGAGGACCATTATGCTCCGGTAATCTTCGGCTCCGGTACACGATGTGCGCACTCTGTACAGCGGCCAGCTTCGGTGGCAATTTTTGTATGTACCAACTGCTCTTGCCGTGCGGACACGTGCGTTCCGGTGTGCCACCGTCTCCTAAAAACCATACACGGACACAGTGCGTACGAGCGCCGCGGGAAAGAAAACAACAGCGCGAACAAGACGCGGCCAACAGTAGTAGTACGCCAAAGGCGGGCGCGCGTTCTCGGTGTGTTTGTTGCGTTGATCTAGAGATCTAGATTCAACCCTCCAAAACAACAACAACAACAAAAACTGCACAGTTTCACGTGCAACCTACCCGCGGGATCACGCACGGTTTCCCAGCAGTGTTGTTTGAAGTGTAAGTGTGCAAAATTAAACAAACCAACAAAAAAAGAATGTAAAGTGATTTTTTTCTATTTTTCTGTCATACACGAAACATCAAATGATCGTGACAGGAAGTACTCGCTAGTGATCGTTTTTAGTTTATTTGTGTTGGAGTTTTTTATTGTGTGAGTGTGTGTATAATAAAACAAAATGCAAAACAGCATTGAAATCATAGTTGTACTTGGTGACCAAAAATAAGAATTTTGTGCAGTGATCTTCTCAAACTCCAACAGCGCAGTACTGAAATGTTTTGAAACAATCAAGTGCGATAACTAATTAAAACTAATTTAATTTCAAAATCAATTTCCAATTTCTGTTTTTTTGTTTTTTTTTTGTTTGAATAACAAAAATTTAATGTTTTTATAAGTGTGAAACAGAGTTCAAGACATCCTCTAAATAACAATGATATCTCAAATTTTGTTTGTGATTGTGTTTCGGTACCTACCTTGAATCGTTCCATCCATACAAGCCGGAGGTGTGTCTTTGCACTAGAAAAGGAAATTAAAAATGGTGCATCATTAATGTCGAGCTTATGGAGGTGGTCTTAACGTTAATGCTGATGCAGCTAGAAAATTATCAATAACCGAATCGCAATGATATCCAACCGGAATCCCTTGCTGCGATCCCACTTGTGCGTTTAATCAAATTAATTAGTCTGTGCCTTCGTCATCCCTATCGGTTGTGATACGACGGCCGGCTAAGTGTACCTGTGCCTATCCCCATCGCCCCAGTACATCAGCAAACAAAAAAAGAAGAACCCCATACCTGATAAGGGACAGTGCCCAAAAATTCGCTTATCTCTCAACAACCGGTCCTCGGCTCTCTATTCACCCCATCCCTTCAGTTTTGGGGTGGACAAACGGAGCAATCACTGATCAGTTGGCGCATCGTATGCGTTGATCGTGATAGCTTTTGGTTTATAACTATTTTATCAAACACGTCCAATGATGTCTGATTGTACCGTGTTAAGTTGCTTGTATCGTCGTACAGTAATGCGTCATGATCTTTGCATCACTATTGCTACTTGCGGTACCGAATTATTCTCCCTCCGTTTGGGAGCGTTGGTTTACTAATTAATTTTTCGATGAAAAGACAAAATCCCAAAAAAAAAAATACAATCGGCATGTTTAAAGAAACAAAAAGCAAAATAGGCGCAATTCAAAACCCCCTCGATAACTATCGTATCAAGTTGTAGTAGTTTTGTGAAGTGAGTACGGGCATGGTTAGGTTGATGCTATCAGTAAAAAACACCCCCCCACACAAGGGGTAGTTAATCAATTTTTTCTGTTGTGTTATATGTACTTCTACATCACCATCACCTCGCCATCTCCAGATCGGATCCCTTCCCTTACCCCTGTTGCGTGTCAACGCGTCCCGAAACAAAGTTGATTGATTTTGATTATGAAAAATTTGAACCAAGTGATCAAAGTGTGCATGCACAAATACATTCCCTAATTTGTGTGTCCCCGAGAGAGAGAGAGAGGGAAAGATAGAGAGTTGTGTATCTGTATGTGTTTTTGTTGTTTTTTTTTAAATTTAATATGTGCATTGCGTTGTGCGATAATTTTTTTTTGTTGGTATTTCTGGAATGGCCTAAAGCTTGTTTCGTGTGCGTTCTCATATGTGTATGTGTGTGTTTTTGTATGTGTGAAGCGTAGGGGGGTTGCAAATGTGCATATCAGTTAGTATAGGAGCGACAGGGCCCAGCAGCATAAAAACAGGAAGAAAAGGCGTTTATTATTTTGTGGTGCTTTTTTGTTTGTCGCTTTCTTTTTGTTGCTTTCCTGCCTTGTGTTTGATCCAATCCAAAACTGCGTGAATGTTAGTGTCCAGAGTGAGGTTTTGTAGTGAACAGAAAACATGCAAAAAAAAATATAATGCGCTGACGATCAAGTGAGAACAGTGAAAAACAAGAGCATTCGTTAGTGTGAAAACGCTTCAAAAAGAGTTTTTTTTGGTTAATTTAATTTAATCTTTCCCTTAATTTGAATTGTTCCAAATTTTTCAATACTTTGGTGTCAAAATTAAAAATACGTGTAGAATAACGAACGCAGTGACTCTGATGAGAGTAGAAGAAGCAACGAAAAAAACACAAATACATAACAGAAAAGTGACGCGTCCAGAATGGTGGTGAAAATGAGTGCGCCAAACAATAAGAACCATTTTGGTGCCGAATGTGATCGAATTGCCTGTTCTGCTGATGTTTGGTTGAACCCACCACCGCCAAATGCAACCCTCGCCACATTAGCCACACCAGAATAGAAGCCGCAAAGGTACCTTGTTTTCTTCTTCAGTGTTTTTTTTTTCAATTTCCCGACCAAAGGACCACAATCAGTTGGCAAGTGTGTATGCTCGGCCCTACGCATCGTACGCTTCTCACGTTACACGTCCACAAGTTGCATCTGGCCATTATTGGGAGATTTTGCCGGGATGCTGAAGTTTAGAACCGTGTGCATTTGTGCACCCTCGTCGTTGGGAAATTCGAACTCCCTTTATCGACTATCGATCGATGGAACAACAAAAAAAATCCCCTCCGAATCGGATTAATCAATATCCGCCGTTTCCCAATAGCTGGCAGCATTTTAAAGGACACACTAACGATGAACCATGCATCCAACAAAAAGGGACCAAAAACAAAAAACCAAAAAAAGGGTAAATCATTTCGGTGCCGGTTTCTCTGCCTAGCGGGCGTCCAGAATCCTCCACCTTCTTTGCGATTCCCGCCCTATTTCGGGTCGGGTGGAAAAAACATCGAGTTTTCCACTTTCAGTACGAGTTTGGCTTGCAATTTGTGTTCGCTGAAAGTATTATTATTATTATTTTTATTACGCTCAATCTCGCGTTTGTCCGCTTTCTTCCTGCTGGCTCCTGTATTCACAATATTTCTCACCCCTTTTGCGAGGTGATGCTGTCGCTTTCTCTCACAACTGCTCAATAATCATTTAACGCGGAAAGGAATTTTGTTTCTCTTGCTTTTTCTCTCTCTCTCTCTCTCTCTCTCGCGGACACGCTTGTGCCAGTCAGCTGTTGGAGTGTCCTGGCTGATGTCATAAATCTCCTTTTTTGCCGGTCGATGGGTTTCGTGGGTGGCTGCAGCTTGGCAGGTCACTAAATCGAGAGCGACTCGCGGGAAACAATCAAACACGAGAGCATTCCTTTTGCAGGACACATTTCATAAGACGGGCAAGCGCCAGTGAATGGGAAAGAAAAACAAAACAGTTTTATAAGATTTTCCTAAGATGGTTTGTTTTATTTTCTTACGCAATTAATAGTCGCGTATTGATTTGTGGAGGAAAATCAATACAACATGAAACTACCATTTTGTGTTTTTTTTTTGCTTCCCATTCTATGTAAAAGAAAGCATTTGTCCAAAATGACATTACCCTTCTTCCGGGTATGTGCTTTATTGTATGGCCACGGGCCAACCCATGGGAATCGAAGGACAAACCAAACTGCAAACGATGCGATCGATTTCCCTGCTTCCCTGGGTTCGATAGATGCTGGAAAGTGGCACAAAAACTCAACTGACCCTTACACAACAAAACCGATATCATGAGAGCAAAAAAACACTTTTCGCCCCGTTTTTCTTTAGTTTTGATTTCAATTCGTGAAAATTCTTCATCCAATTGGAGGGGTTTTTTACACCCCCCACCGATTTTTTTTTGGGCCAATACACCCTTCAGTTGCATTCGTTCGGTCGCGTGGTAACATTTTATTGTGCACTGATTTCGCAAGGGTTTTGTCGAAGGTCTCCTGCTGATTAGATTTCGGGATGATGATAATTTTTGCACAGCCTCACACGACACCATGCAATTGTTCCCGATGCTCTACTTTGGTCGTTTTTAATAGGGTCGGCTATGGTAATACTATTTACTTGTTTTTTTTTCTTTCTTTCTTTTGGCACAAGTATCAATGTCGAGATTGCATTAGCTTTGTGTGTGTAATGCTTCCGTAAGGATTAAAACAACCCTTCGCCATCATTGAGTCACTACTGGCGTACCGGGAAATAGCGTTCTTTTGCTCATGTATCATGTTTTTAGCCGATCTGCAAATTTAAGTTTTTTTTTTGCAAATTCTCATCAAGGGGTGGGAAGTGGTGATACAGACAGAAAAACATGGCACAGTTGCGATTGCGGATACAGACCCTTGTTATTTTTGCTCTACTAAAAAACCTGGTAATAGTTCAGCGAAGTAAAGTGTCACTTTCAGTGCTATCTTTGGTTGTTTACAATTCTTTTTTTTTTTGACGAGAGTGTCGTCACTTTATCACCCAAGCAATGCCGACGGAAGTAGATCTCGGGTTCGGGTCGAGATCTTGCGAGTTTGTGTGAGGCAACCGCAAATAAGCGTTTCCGTTTCACAAACATTGCAATGTGTTGAACATATTCTGGAGAAATAGAGCTATTTTAAACCGTTTGATAAAGTTTGTGGTAAAAAATTTCTATTCTATACTGCTCTTTAACATGTGATTAGCAAGTCCACTTCAGACACATAAACCATATGATTAAAATGATAAGAAAAAAAAACTAAATCGATTTCTGTCTAATGAGTGTCTTCACTTCTTTGTCACACAAATGCAATTAAATATGTATAAACTTACTGTACCCGTAGTTAGTGCCCAACCCTTCCCAACTCTTCTGGGAACGATGGTCCGTCTGGCACGTTCAAGTGTCTATCGGTGTTAGAGAAAAAACCGCAACGGGTTCCACCGCTCGAGACACGTAATGACACGTTGTTAAATCTTTCCCAATCGATCCTCAAACCATTGACGATCCAATGACACGGTCCCCACGGTACAATAATTAACGGTATGCGGTATACGCCTTACGTCTTCGGGGCGTCGTCTTCAGTTGCTAATTTTCCCGTGAGACCATCGGCCACGTGCTGCAAAAGTCCGTATGTGCACTTCTTACCGCGTATGTGAAAACAATAATTTATCTACGCTTTATGTGGTGTAAACCTGTCCCCGCATGCGGCAGGAAGGAACTTGTACATTACATACAGCAAGAGCAGGCAGTGAAACGGGTGTACATTAGTGCTGCAAGCGCATAACCCACTGATAACCTACTTTACAGCGAAGGATGCAACTGCAGCAGTAAAAGAATGAAAAAAAAAATGTTTTGCAAGGGTAATACTTTCTGACGAAGAAATGCATGCATTACCCAACGTGCAATCGATTACTATCGATCGTACATTACTTGGAAAGGATTTATTCTGTTCATCACATGTTCACGCTGGTGACACTTCCTTCGGGTGGCTGTCATGCGGCTAGTCTACCTTTTAGGGGTAAATTACTCACTTTGTTAGATCATCTTTCAAGAGTAACCTAATTACCATTCGTCATACTTTTTCTTCGCAACAATAGTGATGCAATCTCAAACAAGAGAGAATAACAACTTACATTTTCTGTAACTAATGTAACATGCTGAGAAGTATTATTATACTCTTCATGCGAGAAGAATATCTCTCGCAGATGTGAAGTTTTTTTTCTGGATAGATTTTTTGCGAACCACACTATACATAGTTGCTGTGTTTACTGGAGGTAAACGGTTCTGATTGTGCTGCTGCATCACCCAACCAAAGGTACCCCATCATCCCATTACCACCCCTTCCTACCTAGAAAGCGAACCGAGTAATTGACTTTAATTGAATTAATCGAACGAACCAACGAAACGAACGTACCGGGAAACCGTACCGTAGAGAGAAGGTCGCTAATGCACTAAAAGTTCTCATAGTGATGGGTTCGTTAGACGAAGCGAAGATGATGAATGTTTGAGGGAGTAAATGGTACTTACAAAATATCCAAATACACATACACACACCCATACGCATGAAGGAAGTTGCTGTGTGTGGAGAAAGATAGCTGATAAATCCGAATACTTACCTCAAGCAATGAGTTGTAAGTAAATAAATGCTAATAAAACTAACAGAAAATGGAACAGCGTAAAAAAAAATCGCGACCCAACACAACACCGCCCAACCCTTCTTGGGGAAGGAACTTTCCATGTCCACGAGGTAGCTTAAGTTGCTTCAATGAGTCACCGGTGCGGGTGGGAAAGCATCGCGGTGGAAGAGCTAGGGTTTAATCTAATTGACAATTATGTAACCAAGGGAACGCACGGGGAAAGGTGTTTGAAGAGAGAGGGAGGGAGAGAGAAAGAGCGACACGGAAATCGCACGGAAAAAGCGTTACCGTTCTTGTCCCTGGAGACTCCACACAACCACCAACCGTGGCCGAAAGGGTTTTCCACCAGCACTGTCACTTTGTTGTTTGCCTTCCGCTTTATACCACGGTACGCGATCGGGTGTTGAGGGCGTTTGGTAATTCACATCGACCTAACGCCAGTCTAGTGGCGCTTAAAGCTCCATTTCCCTGCCAATAACCAGGCTGTAGTGGAATGGAAATAGTGGGAAATTGAGCCATCTCTTCACGTCTGGTTTAAATCACGGATAAAGCTTAATTTTTTTTTTGCTCTCTAGCAGAAACAACATTCTAGCGGAACCGGTGCCGAGGTTTTGTCTTAAAACTTAATTTGATTAGCGAAAATTGAAGCCAACGAATGATTTATGCTTTCTGGCGTCTACATTGGTTGGCCCTATCAGGTTCGCCTTTCCCGTACCTTAACGCGCATCAACGTTTATTTCGCCTGGGGCCAGCAAGGAAGAAAGGACGGCGGCACACGACCGCCTAAATCCAAACCAACGGTGTGTGAAGTGAAGTGTTACTAAACCATCTTTTCATTCGCCGAAAACCTATCGATTGACGTTTTCCCGACCAGAGACATCGTTCTTGCCTTAAAGCGTGTGTTTTTGGGCAACGGTTTTTGGCGTTGTTGTCCCGTACTAAGACAACGACCAAACGGTTCTTCCAAACACCGAATGTAGACGGGGTAAAGAACTCGCACACACTTATGTACGACCGGGATCGAAACGGTAGTCCCGGGACATGGTGCGGGGCCATGGAGACGAGTAATTAATTCAAGGATTTTTAATCGTCAGCATGGTGCCATCGGTCTTCGCCCTTTTGCGCTTGACGGTTACGGATGTGGCATTAGAAGGGAGCGGTTGATAAGGCGGTTGACAGGCGGGCAATTGCTAGCCGGGAGTGCTTTTGTTTCTGTGTGTTGGTGACAGCATGAGAGAAAGAGCACCCGACCAACAACAAACGCGTACTCGATTTTCGTACACGAGCGTCGATGGCCAAACCGGGAAACCGACGGCAAAAAGGGTTGACGAATTCATTTCTAATACCGACAGCCGTTATGATTATGAACTTGCTTCGAACATTTTTGGGACGAATTATGAGACAAAAGAGGCACCCCCCACCCGGGTCGAAAAATTGCTCCCCCATACCAAGGGGAAAAACATCCCCGCAGCCGTGGACCAGGAAAATGTCGGTCTAGTTTGTGCCGTGGTGTACGTGCACCGTACTAATGTTTCCCGATTTTCCCGAGCGCTTGTATTGGTGCTGGTAATTAGAATCTCGCCCTCTCGCCCATCGCCGAAAAATGGCCGGCATGCGAATGTTGGTACGCCCGGAAACGTCCATCCATCCATCCATCCGTCCATGCAGCAGCAGGCATAACCTTCGGTTGGTCACCAAACCGTTGCAATGTACCGTGCAGAGAGGATAAAAACAAACGTGAACAAACCAAAAGGAGCGAGAAAGAGAGAGAGAGAGCGCACAGGATTGTAATGAATGTTAGAGCGAAAGCAAAAACTGCACGAAAAAGGATCTGCCAAACTTCCCCTGCAAGGTATGCAACACAAACACAAGCAGTCCCGAGCAAAGGCGACACTCATTTATCCTGCCGACACGAAGTGATGAACGATGCGAAAACTGCTTGGAAACGGTTACGCGACGCGACAGACCGTTTTTCGGGGTGGGTGGGTGAAGCGGGAGGAAAGGATTAGTTTTTCCGGCCTTTTTGCGAAAGGCGAAAACTAGCGCAAAAGAGGGCGCATTTCTCATCCCGTTCGCGAAAACCACTACGCTGCAAAATTCGTGCGGCACACGAAGAATAAATAAACGGCCGTTCGCCGTGTTGTGTGATGGCTCACAGACACACACTGGCTATACGCTGTATGTGGTTTTTTGCCGGGAACACATACAGCCACAATCAAGCTGATGTGTAGTTTCAACGTGCGAAATCAAACGAGATCTCGCGGTTCGGGTTTAGTTTTGTGCGCTAGTAGTGGTAGTGGTGGTGTGTAGTGTAGTTGAGCAAAATTATCCTGAACGGATGGGCCGGGAAAAGAGTTCCTTCTGGGTTTCTCTGATTAATCGTTACATTGCCCGCTCGTCACTATGTACCCCCCCCACAGAACCCACCCTCCCATTCATCCCTTTGCGTCGTGAGAGTTAGCACGATCACACACACATTCGCATCCGCGCGGTGTGTATTAGCCGGGTATTTCCTAGAAAGGGGGCGGAAAGCCAGTGGGGTAGGGGTTGGAGCGGAAGTAAAATCGCGCACTAGCGGAATCTGTTTGCTGATTAGGGGTGCTTGCTGATGAGGTGGAACCATCACCATCAACTACCCCTCCTACCCACTGCCCACCCGCCCCATACCACTACGTTCAATTATTTCTACCAACCACCTACCCCCCCAACCTAAACCACCCCCTTCCCAACCCCCCCCAAGAGTTTGGTTGCTCTTGGTGACGGGTGACGGGAAAAGCGAGAACAATTTAGGAGAGAAAAGGCATTCGAGAGCAAACGTGCGAGTGCGCAAAGTGAGAGTTCAAGTACTTGTAATAGCCTGCCGGTTGTGCTACCACCCCACCCCCAACCCGCTTCGATGCCAAATATCCTTTTTTGCTCGTGATGAACGACACCAGGCGGTGAGTAATTGTACGTACAAAAGGGAGCATTTCTTTGCTTGGAGCACACGGGTGGATATTTTCCGAGCTATGTACCGAAGGGTGGCGCAAACAGGGTAAAAGAAACAAAGCATCGTTGATGCTAAAATAAAAGTAACACAATAAAACAGCCCGTCGGTAAATATGGCCAAGTCCGGTTAAAATACGTTCGCTTATTTATTTTCGCACCACCAAGGGGATGTGGAAAATTCAGCGTTCAGCTGATGCTGACTAGTGACGAGGACGATTAACAAGATGACTGTTGGGAAGGATGGACACTTTCAAAAAAAAAGGGCAATACAGTAATTCCGTCTGTAAAGGGTGGCATTTTCCGGTGGGGCGCAAATAGTTTGCAAAAAAGAAAACCAGTTAGTTACGTACCTTTTGTTCGTAGTACGTTCTCTTTCTCTTGCTTGTGTTGCTCTCCTAAACAGCAAAACGAGATGGATGGTCGGTCTGTAAGGAAAAGCGTTAAAAGCTGGCAATGCTGTGTGGGTAAATGGTTGGAAAAATCAATACAGCACAATATAACGATGGTGATAGTTTTTCAAGCGCTCATTTGTTCCATTTTAATCACCATTACTATGACGAAAGGAGCGCTAAACAGGCCGGGGTTCTTTATTTTTTTTTTGCATGGAAAACTTATAATAAGCTAATTAGGTACCGAAACACACACATTCACAACGTAATTTTTTAAAGATCTGATCACTTTATTTATTTTTCTAATAAGTCTTCCTACATTTACTCCAGATTATAGGCATTTAGAAATACCCCCCCAAAACTGACAGTTGCCGGTTACAAAATCAAACGTGAAAGATTGTGTAAACAGTACGGAAACGGAAACAAGTGTATACTAAATCGTCACTATCGTATACTAAAGTTTGTGTGTGTGTGTGTGTTTATCAGCACAAGTGTGGTGCGGTGTGCAATTTGATAGCCAAATTTACCCGTTTATTTATATCCATCTCTAATTACATCACAAAAAAGAAACCACAACACAAGCAAGGTGCAACATTTGTACTGAAAGGTGCGAAAAGATTTGTATGACGGAAGGCATTTAAATTTTTGAAGTGTTAAGAAGTGTCAGTGTCTGCAGTGTTGTTGCCGAATATTACATCTCATCTGCCGTGTAGCACAGTCATCATAAGGTAGGTAAAACGCTTTAAAATTGATTGTACAATAAGAAGTCAATAATACGCGTAAGGTGATCCATATTTTTGGATAAACATTAGCGGAACTGCAACACCCTCGGTCGGATCGGTGAGGAGAGTTCAAGCATAATTCATTCATACAAATGTTGCTCCACACGCGCGAGCGCTCACATTCATGAATATAAATGCTCCCGTAGCACGCGTAACGCCAAACGCATACGCACGCACTATTTGCGTAAAGGTGGATGGCGCATGAGGAACAAAAACAAACCACTGCCATCCTTGGTTCGCCACCGTTACCTCGCTTAGGCGGGGTACGCGTGGATGCTGCGTGTTGTTGGATGCTGCCGAACGGGGGAGAACACACAGAAGAAAGAAGAAAAAAACACCCAACACATCCTTTAAAGCATCATTCAAGTGCAGCAAAGAAGGCAAGCGCGCGCGTACGAGAAGGAACGTGTGAAAGCGAAGCGATCCGATAAGCGAACGCGTAAAAGTGGGAAAACCCCGGTCCGGCACAAGCATCACCAACGCGATGTTGTTGGCGGTGTTCGCATTTTCCCCGCCAAAAAAAAAAACGGCGAGTGGAAATAAATATTAAATAAAATAATATGTTTTTCCTAGCGAGTTGACGGAAATCATCAACCCCCATTGGGGAACGGGGCGGGTGGAAAAGTAAAGAATTGCTGTTCGAAAACGGGGGAAGGTCACACGATGACGGCACAGACGACATGATGTCTCTTGTTTTTTTTCTCTCTCTTCTGGTGCGAGAAAAACACGGAACCAGTCATGGCCGCATGTTTGACAACATCGGCGCGAAAGACTACCCCCTGTTCCTTCCTTTCACATATACGCTTTTGTCAATAAGTCCTGCACCAGGCGTCCTTCACCGGCAAGGATTCATCATCGTCCCTTCCGACTGTTAAACACATTCTCGCAAAAAAACGGGTGAAAACCGCCCTGCTTGATGTTGTTAATTTAAAGTGAAAACAATGTGCGTGTGCGTATGTGTGCGTTTGGGGGGAAAAAAGGAAAAAGAAACGGAAAACAATTTACTCATCTTTTACCGCCACGGCAAACTTCGCACGCTTTCCGGCAAAGGTTCAAAACCGGTGGGTTGGCCCGCTTTTTTTTTGTTTTGAATACCGCTCGAGAGGGCGGTTCGTTTGCAGTGTGCGAACTGTGAGAACACACACACACACACATACGCATACACAGGGACAAGAGCAAAAAAAAAGAAAATCCGAAGGATACGCGTGCCGTCGTTCTGGTGGAACGTTCCACCCACAAGGAATTTCCCTTTTGCATCATTCACTGCCGGGGATGCCGTCATCGACATCATCATCATCATCATCACCGCCATCGTCGTGGTTGTTTGTCGGGAACCGTGCTAGACGGTGACGCTTCACTTGGTGATGGCCGGCGCGACAACCGGGACGGTGAACGTGAAAGGTGAAGAAAAGAATGCTTAGGGATTCGGAATTTGGTGGCTTTATGAAGGGGGGGGGGAGAGGTGGTCCGAGACGGATGGAATGTGGTTGCGTAGCGAGTGCGGGAATTTTCGTGGAAATCCGATTTAGCCGACTAACTGGAAACCGTGCATATGCCAATCGAGCAAAAGAAGTCGTGAAGATTGTGGGAAAATGGCACCAAAAAAAAAACGGAGGGGAAAAAAGGAAATAAAAACGATTTAACTGTTGTTAGGATAAACGCACAAAACGCATGTTCGTTTTCCTTAATTTTATTTTATGAACAGTTCAAGAATTGAATTTACTCTAATCTGAACGCAAACAAACCATACGGCAATCACCTTTAAGTGTAAGTTTGTTGGAAAAAAAGCTTCATTTTCTGTGTTTGCAGCAGTTTCCAACCAAGTTCAAACTTTACTGCATACCTTTACGGGTTCTTTTCCCCTTATTTTACTCCTCCCTTACCGGACATATCGTATTTCAAGTAAAATTCTTCCATTCCCCTGGAAAACCAAAAGTGTCTACGACGTTTTAAAAGATACAGACACAAACATTCAATAAAGTTTCTTCCTTCCAGAGAAGATAAACAAAACTGAGGAACGGTAACGAACGACCGCGAAAGAAAAGATCGCTAAAGATGTTCCGCACCGCATCGTATCAAACCACAAATCGAGTCTTTGGTATGATGACACCGAAACTGCCGGTTCTGTATGTATCTTATCGCAAACGTGAAGTGATAAAAAAGTGGTGATGAGAAAACCAAAAAATCGCTGAATGAAAGTGCAGATTCTTCGTGTTCGGGGCGAAGAGTTTGATTCAATTTCTTGGACACCGTGTGTGTGTGTGTTGTCCAATGGATGACACTTCACAGTATGTCTGGTGAATTGGTTTTCTACTCTTTTTTTTGAGGAAGATAAAACAAGGCTGTCCAGTTTGGGTTTGGTAGAGATCTTTCCCACCTCCCGACCGAGAGAGTTCTGATAAGAAATCATAACCAAGCCACACACACACGCACATCATACTGCCCATCCCTGTAGTGGCAAATGGCAAGTGATTGAAAGCGTTATTAATCAAAGAGGGAACTACAACTGCTTCAAACTGCTGACCCGCGTCTTGGCCACCGTACACGCACAACGATATTGCGCACGATTATCGTGGCAAGAGTGTCCAAGTGTCGGAAACTTTTCGACCCTACCCAAAAACCAGTGTACCGTGCGAAGCATAACGTCGCCAATAGTCGAAAGGGAGTCCAAAGTGGGACGGAATATCCTGTACGCCTCCCTGCGGATATTTCGTCATTTACGGTGACGGTTATTAGGCGCACGATTATGTAATAATAATCGATAGAAACCATAACCGAACGGGGGCCATTCTTCTAGCGGCTTCTCCACATCTCTCACCTTCACTCTCTCTTTAGCTCACTGCTCACAAATATCCATACTTTTTCCAGGAAAAACCTTCATTCACCTCCTGTTGGGCGTAGCGTTATTTGAAGGACGCACCAAAACACATACCACCCGGTACAGGGGAGCAGCCCCGTACCGTGCCTGCTAGCTGGAAACAATTTCAATTAATCTTAAGTACACGCATAACTCCGGGATACTCTTTCCTGATGCCTGATGCGGATGCGATTGTTCCGGAGCGGAGTTTGATTTCGTGGTGCCGTGCACGAACGACGACACCCTAATGAATATCGGGATCGCACTCTAGGACATGACGCATCGATGCAGAAACTTTTGTCCCGCAAAACGCCCAGCGCAAGCGGTCCCAAGCTCTAGTGCCATTCTCCAAACATTTTTGACCTTCTTGCGACACATACCTCCCTTTTTGGGGGAGGCGGATGCAGTTGGTGGATGAGTTTGGGTCCAAACTTTTGGCACAACTATCCCGGCCTGGCATCTACCTGGTGCGCTGGCTCGGCTAACGTCAGCCATTGTCGGAATGGCGCGATTGGTGAAACGATTAGTCAAACCGCTTTTCGAACCGGCCACGTGAAGGTACTTCTAGGAATTTTGTCTGGAAGAAGAACCGTACCGTGCGAGAGTGCCTTGACTAAGTGAAGCACCGAAACCTTCACCAGCTAGTTGCTGTTGGGGAATTATTGATTTTGTACCGTATCCATCGTCCTAAAAGGGCAAGTTCTGTTTTATCCGCTTCTTCGAGACACAGGGACGCGCCCCCTTCCTCCCCCGGAATAGCGCGAACGGTGGACTTGGAACGATTTGATGGAATGGACATTCAATTTGTCAAGCCCAACGGTGCAAATGGAGCAGAAATGTGGGAAAAGGATCGCGACATGGCGACAGTGATGCTCTTTGGATAAAAGTTTCGCCCGTGCCGGCACAAGGAACGGTGCCAGACTTTTTGTGACAGTAGAACACTGCACGTGTCACATGGGCGGAATTTATTCGATCTCCCGCGTTACGTTTCCAACCCGCTCACCGAATGGTCCTCATCTCGGCAGCACCGTGGTGTAATTAACTTAAACTTACATTATCACAATTGAGCGCAATTGGAACTGGAGCGCCGGCGAAGGGGCAGGCTAGAGTTTGGATTTCGGTCCGAAAATTGCGTTCATTTGAACATTAAACCATTCCAGTCATTCCATGCCTTACTCGCCCACCCGGCAAAAACCACCGGGTTCGGGCGGACGAGAATCAAATCAACGAACCGCCAAAAACCTCCCGGAGCCCCAACGGAGAGTGTCTTTGATGAATTGCGTCAATATTCGTCGCACCCGCTGCTGCTGCTGCACGTCGCCATCTGTCTGTGCGCAATGGCCATCGTTACTGCGCAAACGAAGTAGACATTTGCCACCCTTACACACCCGTTGTTCCGTTTGGTGCGACCCTTCCGCGCTATCTATTCGGATGGAGATCCGCGAACGCTGATTGTGTGCCGCTCTCCATGTCTCTAGGCACTCACCGTGTCTGTCTGTCCGTCTAAATCGACTTCTGACGCGTACGAGTTTGGTGTGTTGGTACGCTTGGTCCGTATTTCACGGGGAGTACTATTCGGGGTGGTACCGAATCGGTACCGTACGCGACTGCCAAAAAGGTCGGCACATCGGAAGAGGAGTCGTTTGGAGGCCGTGGGGTGGATTTTTTTGTTCTGTTCGGACGTGGAGCCTCCCCACCGCCGGTCGGTGTCGGTATGGAAAATAATTAATATGTCGTAAAATGTAATTAATAAAGTTTTATTACTTCCTTTTTATCAGCGGAACGGCACCGTACCGTGCTATTCGATGTGACGGTTCACGAATACTACCACGATACGATTGTCAATTTGCGCGATTGTCGTCGCTGACGTCGTTGTCGTGGTGTCGTTGTTGTCATTCGTACAACCGCAACATTGGGCAGTAGCCGTAGCAAGTGGTGATGATTGGGAAACGACCATGACAACGATTGGGGGGGGCGGGGGAATGTTCTGTGTCTTGATGGCCACACCAGTGCTGCACCATCGCATCTTGGACAGCAACTGCCAAAAACCCGGCGTGCAAAGGCGTGCCCCGCTAGACAAGGGCTAGGCGAACGACAGGCATAAATGATGATGGCAGAGCGGAAGTGCTCACAAATTGCAATGCAATTAATGACGTTGCAGTACCCGACGCCGATATCTACTACTTGCTCCGTGGCATCATGATAACCCGAAGGTTTGTGGTATCTGCACAACAGCCATCTACGGCCATGCTGAGGCGTAAAGGCTCGCGCTCACTCCTGTTGTCTGTACGCCTGGAAGGTAGGCTAAACAATTGCACGAAATTCAGTTGCACCGGAAATAGGTCCTTTTTTCGCATTGGCGCTTACTCGCTTGCTACCGTACGTAGGAAGAGCGAAAGCCTTTTCTTTTTATTTTGCAACTCCATTTGCTCCTAGTACCAATAAAGATAAGATGGCAAAGGAAAGCTTCGGTTAGACTACGGGTTCTTTCCGGTTTGCAATTACCCAGCGATTTTATAGCAACACCAGTAAAAAAAAACAACGAAAGAAACCCCAAAAAAAAACGACACTCAGACGACCCCAAAAACTGTTCTCCTTCCGAACGGGTCGTGCACAATCCCACTGGCAGCGAGACAAACGAATAGCGCGCATCAACATGTTGTCGATAGAGCATTTTTGCCTTTGCCTTTGTCCCTTTTGTTTCATGTGGCTTCCTCCGTGCCGTTGGCTGTGACCGTAAGCGATTCTAGCGCTTCATTATTCTTCGCGCAAAATATTCTGCCCCAAAAGCAAATGGCGCAGGGCGAGTGGAGGGATGGAATAAGGCTCTCTTTGTAGTGGTGCGGAAGGACGGCATAGAGGGTTTCGGGTCGTAGAATGGAACGGAACTGGAGAGGCTATGATTTTATAGCCTTATTATTGCGGACCTCCCGTCACTCATTTTCCAGTCGGCTTCGCTTCAGCCTTCGTGTATCCATTTCATGTTGGGAAACCCGATGGCACAGGGTGGCAGCATCGCTCGCAGCAACGACGCTAGGAGCATGAGAGTTTTATGTTTTTTTCTGTTGTTTTCCGTCATTTTTTTTAGAACGGTCATTGTGAATCGTTTGAATCTAGACGCTTAAGCGGTTGCAATGATAAAAGAATAACCATTCACCACCACCAGTCCTGTGTGGAAGATTCCAAGTGAAGGGCTCGCTTCATGCGTTCGTTTTTGATTGTTCATTTAGAGTTAGAAATTCTAATAGAGTACAGATATTTACTTCACCAGAAAAAAATGCTCTTTATTGAACCCAACATCAAGTGTCCTTGAAAATTTTCACTTTAAGCTCCTTTTTTTACGACCCAGAAAAATTGCACAAAATGGTCCCGAATATCGACCGAGAAATGTGGCGGTTTTTGTTTTTTTGTATTCCAGAACATTCACTGATGATGAAAGACAGAAACATTGTCTTGTTTGTTTGCGATGGTACCCAGCACACTGTCTGATACTTCTTATACATCTTCAAAAGACGTTGAACCACTAGCTACTGCTTGCTACGGGCGCTAGTGACTTGTCTACTACATCCCTCCCCCTCAAGAATAGACCGTAGAAACTGTATCCCATGGGGGGTTTGTGTGTGAGTGCGCCCGCCGGACGCTCGTAACTTTTTGACGGCAGCATAACCATGACATAAGCAGAACAATGGCAAATAGACGCCGAAATAATTATTATTTATTGCGGCCACCGCAAGTTGCTCTATTCGCGCCGAACACCAGTGCATCTACATTTGCTGTGAAGTTCTTTCTCTATCGCTTCCATTCCGTCTTCCCGGCGAAGGGTAAAGAAAGGGTGAAAAGAATTGGAGACAAACATGAGGGTATGAAGAAAGTACAAACTTCTAAAGCGAAACTGTAACCATGGAACAGAATCATCGCGTGGGGGGGTTAGAAGACCCGATGGTCGAAAATGAAATATAAGAGTTCAACAAGCAACTGACAGCACAGTTGGTGACTTTTATTCCTTCGAAACGGCAAACGGAATGGGCGCTGTAAATGGTGGTGGATTGCAGAAATAAATACATCCCAAAGACAAATGCCGACAGTTCTATAGGAAAATTATGATGATGAAATTGTTTTATGCAACGAGCATTGTATCGCCATTTGCCACAAAACATGCACAAACGAGCACGGGGGTTGACCTTCTAAATTAAGAAGGATAAGTTTAATAGTATTTAAATTGTAGCAAAACTTCGTAAAACCGAAAAAAGTTTTCTACACTTATCCTTTTACCCTTTAAACAACAAAACCACCGCTACAATGTGTGCCGTGCTGGAACCGATCGTGACTCGATCGTCGCTTAATTGCTTCGGAAAGTCATAAAGGTGCGGAGAGCATCCTTTCGGCACTTTTATTGCATTGCGTTGGTTGCTGATGCCGCTTCTAATAGTTGCGAAATTAGACGTGTGGAAAGTTTTAACTAATAACCGAAACTGCCTTCCAGCGCCGTGTCTCTAACGTAAAAAAGGGGTTTGCCTAAATAAAAAAACTGCTTTACGATGCCGCCGTTCCGAGGACTTTGAAGGAATAGCCGAGAAGAAACTTCAACCAAATAACCAGGAAAAAAAAATAAACCTCTCCTCACAATACAAGCGACGCAAAATAACTCATGGATCATAAACGAAATATAATGTATCCTTCCGCGAGTTCGTCGGTCAGCCCAAAAACCTGGAGGACACGGGCGAAACAAAAAAAAAGGTTCCGAAAAATTAAAGAACAAAAAGCGGACGCATGTGTTCTTTTGCCTGTGTTTTTTTCTTTTCCGAGTGTGCAATATTTTTTTATTGTCCTCATTATTTATTTTCTCTTCGTCTGTGGCCGGTTAGAAGATACCGGACCTTTCCGACACGACCCTTGAACGGGTTCGCGGGGGGGGGGGAGCATAATTTGTACCGAGATTCCTTGAAGTTTGTCTAATTCACACGACACACCGCACCGTCTGGGCGTGTGAAAGGATTGCACCAGGGGGGTTCCGTAAAGGATCGTTCATCCACCGCTTGTGTTGAAGTCATCAGTGTGCAACGCATGGTTGGAACTGCTCTGCCCAGTTTGCTGCCACACTGATTGTGTGGCATGATATTATGTCGTCCCGTTTTGTGCTGTACGTAAAACGGGTTAAACGAGGATATAGAAAGAGATTTACTTCCGACATTCTATTTTTATTTCCACCCCTCCCGCTCAGTTCTGTGTGTTATACTTCTGCAAGGCGGGTTTTGCCCCAAAGGGGTGTTTTTTGCCAGAAGATGTGCTCACAGTCCCGACAGCATGTCGGGAATTGGACAGCATTGGTGTTTTATTATTTTTTATTGCCACCCTTTCCCGTTTCGGTAACCCAACATTGTAGCCATTTTTGCTGTTTATTTCAGCTTTGTTTCAAGCTCTTCGGTGATTTTTAAACTCTGCCGCATCATTACGAAATCCCAACTGTTTTGCTGTATTGTCCGGAATAAATTGTCCGCTTCCCTTTGGTGCGCTTCACTTTTGGACGGTTGTTAAATCACTGATTTGGAGAAGGATACACTGTAAGGATCATTGGCCTTCATCCTACTTCAGGTGTTTTTTTTGGGGGAACCGCGCCGAAACCCTTACATTGTTAAGCCTGCTTGCAGTTTGCATTTCTTCACGTATCAAATACCTCATGGCAAGAGATAATGGTCGGCCCAAGAGAAAAAACGGGAGGCTTGCTCCGTTGCTGCTGGATAATGGTTCTAATCGAATAAATTATGCGTTATGATGTAGTAAGGCATGTAAAACGGTACAGTCCATCATTATCCTTCCCCCAAACCGGGCAGTGTGCATACCCGTGACCTCATAACCGGTGACACTTAACCGTATCAAGTAGCCGTGACTTGTTTTTTGTTCGACATTAAAAATCCAAACAGGAAAAGGTGTAAAAGCGTGATCATTTGTCGCTCGGGTTTATAATGATCTGGTGGAATGGGGGAATCTATGGGTCAGTTGTAAAGGTACGACAAATTAAGCAAGTGAACAATTTAAAGATGAAGCAATAACCCTCTCCAGCATCAGATCACCAGCCGAAGAGGTGTTTAGATCTCGTTTTAGTACAACCACTCAAGTGGCCTTCATGTTGTAGCATGTCACCTTAACAAAAGTCCAATTAACCGCCCCGTAAGTGCGACGGATCGTTTACTATCTGGACAAAGTAAAAATAAAACACAAAAAAAACTTCCTTTCCATATCTTCGAGCATATCTCAGTGCGGCAGCAGTCGGGTTTTACTTTTCTAACCTATTGTTTCACCTTCCCTGCTGTGGAAAACCTCGATGCGATGGAGAGACCCGAAAAATTCACAACCAATTAACAGCGGACAACGGTTTGCAGCCGGCACTAGACCTCGTACTAGTAGATGTTGACCACGGCAGAACCTTCGTTCTGTTGCTCCAAAAAGCTCACCATTCCGGCCCGTGTGGCTCGTGGGGTTTCTGGCTCGAGGGCGCTCCGTACAGCGAACAATTCAAGGTCAGGCTAGTGCCGGGTGAGGATGGGCTCATTTTTCATTCCGGCCTGCACTGTGTATCCGACCGGTATCAGGTGGGTGGTTGGAAGTTGTGTGCGAATGTGTCCATTGTTGTTTCGGGGCACATGATCGTTCCCTCGTGCCCTCGCTACCCGCTGCCGCTGCCGCCAACGTCCATCAAAACGCTAAAATTTATTGCAACCCAACAAACAGCTGAACAGGCGGTACTGGAGCAGCGGTTTGGTGAGTGAACCTCGGTAGACGAAATGAATATCAAATAAAAACTTAAATAATTAGCATACTAATGTTCAATTAGTTCTTCACCTCGCGTTTTGTCTGTCTGTCTGTGTGTTTGTGTGTGTGTGTTTTTATGGGTAAGTTTGGCAGGCGAGGCAATGAGATGAGGCACACCAGGTTGAGCAGGTGGTAGGGTCAAAATTTTTCAATTAAAGCCGATCCCAAGACTAGACCCGAGCCCATCCCTTGCTAGATGTGGCAACTGGTTACTTCCGCACGATTGAAGACAAAACTATTTCGAACGCAACAAAAGCTTGTAGTTGTTTCAGCATTTCATTCTCTCCGTTTGTCTCTCAATTCTAGTTCCATTACCTGGCTCAATATTTGTACAAGTAAGAAATTTATGTAAATTATTTTTTGGAATCGCTCAAATAGCAGAGTACAAAAATAATTCAATTAGTTTTGTACAGAGTACAGGGTATTCCAGCTCAAGTGATATAAAGTTGGAAAAAATTCAATTTGATGAATTGAAAAAAATCAATTGATTGATGTAAGAATTCTTCATACTTTCTGGATCTTGGTGCAAGGTGTAATGATTTCATATCTACAGAATCCACTTTAACCTATAAAAAAATCCAGAAATGGCGTTGTCGCCTATTATTAGGCAATTTGCTTTACATTAATTGGAGTAAGTGTATCTAAAAGTATCAGTATCGGGTATAGTATTACCAGTAGTAAAGATGGGAATAATATCTCATTTATGTAGGTGAGTTAACTCCAAGTTAGCGACTCTCATGAAAGAGTAAATTCTTCGACAGACTGTTTAAGGAATTAGTCTTATATATAAAATTGATTAGATCTGAAAAATATTTCTTGAAAAACGTTAAAAAAAATCGCAACCAGGAAGAAAGGAAGCAATAAAATAAACCAACCCTCCAAAAATCAGCCACTCAAATATCTCACAAATATCTGGCAGTCTTCATGACAAAGGAGTTCCTTACCTAGCGGCCTCTACCTCCCCCTCTCTCTTTCTCTCTCCCCATCATTCTAGAATGCCCACCCAGTACATCTTAAATTAGTCAAAGTGTGCTATAAACTAGATGCACGGTTCAAAATAAATACCACGTACCCTCACCTAGCAGCGGGAGGCAATTTTAGTAGATAAGAAATTACTGCCCAAAAGCCTCATCGAGCGTTTTTTTTTAAACCTTTTGCTGTGAAATGTGAAAAGATTTTAATCATTGCAATGCGTTGAATTGGTACTTTAAAGCCGAACCGCTTCAACGTACGGCAAAGGAAAATTAATGGGGAACGAGAGAGAAAGAGAGAGGGAGTGGGAAGGAATAATTAAACTAATAAATAATTACCATCAGCGCGTCCATTACTTTACGGCGCGTAACTCCTTCCCGAAAATTAAGTGAAAAGGCAGCACTCGATCGCACAAAGAATCGAAACCGAAACGAGATCCTCGGCCAAGCGATTGCAGTGCATACCGAGGCGAGGCATCCAAAAAGGCATGAAAAAGCACCTCACAAAAGGGAAGCAAAACTGAGACCGAAAAGTAATGAAACAAATAATAAAAAAAAGCAAGACGTACGCCTCCGCCTTCAAGGAGCAAAAGCAAGCAACAAACCCTGCCGAAAGGCAACTGCGTTGCAACTGGGCTAAGTAAATAAGATATTCCACCTGGTAATGGGAAGGGTGGAATTCAAAATTGAGCGACTACATAATTTTGCCCATGATGGCCATCGTTTTCGCCCGCGGATTAGAAACTATTAATACAAACACACAAACCGCTCCCAACCCCCAAACTCACCCTCCTTCCTTCCTTGTGAGCGTGTTATCTGACTGCGCGATCGTGACGCTTCGGTGGCTTTTTGGTATCGAGCTTCGAGGGTTTTTTTTTTTCATTCATTCTGAAGCATGGTAAGGCCACCGTTCGGACACTTGAACATTAACGCGTTACGAGTTGCCCTTTCGGAAGTTTTTTTTCCTCCTCTTCTTCTGTTTCCTATGTGTTACATTTATTTATTTTCATCTCCCACAATCGCGAGATTGAAGTCGCGATCTCAGGTGGGTTTCGGTCGTTTTATTTTTTGGTATGCGCGAGTACACGTGAAGGTGGCCACCGCTGCGTATGATAGTGGTAATGGAATTGTAATTAGAAAATAAGTAAAAGGTCGAACAGCATTGAACGCACACGGCGGACGGGGCTAGTTCGCCTTGCGTTACCTCTTAAAATGGTCACCAGTTACTGGCCGAATTCGTCTGTCAATCATTCACCTCCGGTTTGATTTGCGCTTAGATCTAATTCAGCCGTTGTCTACATCCGATCCGATTTAGTTAACACAACGTTTTTTTGTGGCAATGCGTCATACGAAGGTTACAAATAATTATAAGCTTCTGAGCAGCGGATACGACATACCGGAAACTAATCGAAACGCAATCGTTTTATTACTAAATAACGCTCAAATTTGAAAAAAAATCCTCCCTCGTCCAATCCATTATTTGGTGTGTATTTTTGGGTGCATAATGAAATTAGCAATCTTCACAGCATAAATGGCCTCTCGGTGTCACCGGTTGTTGGAATGCAGTGCGATAGTAATTTCTACACCATGCCGTGTGGTTAACGACTCTGTAACCAACGGCATTTTCATTTTGATTAGCTATTCTGGGTCTATTTTTTTTTCTTTCCACCTTCGGTTCCCCATTTTCCTCTCACTGCTCTGCTCTAGCCGGTGGAAACAAAATCAACCCCCTCTGGACTTTTTCTTCCCTTTTCCTTCCTCCCTGCCTTACGGTACACTAACTGTTTTTACTCTTACCGTACCGTTTTGTTGTTGGTCAGTGGCGTTGTGCAATGGTCGCTAATTAGTCGAGACTCGCATTCGGTTGATTAACATGTTACGGCTTGGATGGATGGTCAACCACGTCATCCCACGTTTTCGGGATGATGAAGATGGAAGGGTGAAGCGGCGTTGGGAGGGTGCGAGGGGAAGGCAAGCTAACCATACAACCATCGAAGCGAGTCGCAATGTGTCAATTTGCCGATACGCTAAATGTCGTACTTGAGTGAAATCTCATTTATGCACCTGTACGCGACACATTGGAAACAAATGTACTCGTTTCACCTAAAGGGTGATGATTCGTTACGTGTGACCTTCCACTGTTTCGATTACAAGTGGTTGGAGAGAGAGAGAGAGAGAGAGAGAGAGAGAGAGAGAGAAACAACGAGTGCAATGTTTGATGATGTTTGATGATGTTTGATGATAATGCTTTTAAACAAATTAAAAGTTTACTCATTTGTTTTTTGGAAAATAATATAAAAAAACAAATTTGTTTGTTGGAAAATTTTAATAATTACTAAATAAATACTATTAGCGTCTTTATTACGAAGCATTTGAAATTCTTCCCTTCTTATTGTCCATTATGGCTTCATTACGCAAGCCGCAGCCCCAGAACAATGCACCACAATTGTTCGAACATGGTGGCCCTCCCACAAGCACTTACAGTCCACCCCTGGGTAAGCTATTCCTCTTTCATGTGCCTTCTTTCTTGAACGCTCGATCACATTTTAGGGGGTGGGAGATGCGACCCGGCACACCGAACATTTTTCAGTTAGAGTGTCTGCCACCAGCCACCAGACAAAACATGGTGTACGTGGTAACGCGCGGCTTAGTTTTATGACTTTTTAATAAAACACTATTAGCATGATTTGATGACCGAAGCTGTCCGGTCGCCTTCTTCCGGGGTGATCGGTGCCGCAGCATGTTGGTTTATTTTATTTTGTACTTCTTCCATTGCTGGACATACCCAGACGCACACACACACACAATGCAGCTTTTGTTAGATTTAATTAGTATTCAAACTACAATTACCTCCGTGTTTGTTCACGGACGTTCAAAAGACGAGCTGTGGGCTTCCACGGTCAAAACCTATAGCACTAGCACCTTCTCGTTACTAGCTCGGACCAACATTTTACCATCTCAATAACAATGTGAAATTCGCGCTTGCCGCGTCGCGCGAAACCTTGTGGCCTGGTCAGGTATTAATCAATTAATCACGATCGGCACATGCGACTTACCCCGGGGTCCACATGTGATCGTTTAGTTTTCTTTTTAAATTTTTCCACCCCTTGTGTGTTTTGTTCTTGCGTTGGGTGCTAGTTGCGCAAGTAAACATTTGCGCTTACTCGTCACGTCAAACCGTTCCCTTTTGGGTGGGGAATCTTCCGAACCACCCTTCCGAACCGTGCTAATAATGTTTCCTTCTTTTGCTTCCTTCTCTTTTGCAGGTGTGTATTTCTTACTTGTCCAGAAAGCTTAAATTCCCAATTCCTGTAACGTTTCTTCGATTGCCATGGTGTGGTGCATTGGTGCGCGAAACGACACATTGTAAGTACGCATGGGTCCATACGTGGTTTTTTTAGTTAATTCCAAAATCGTACTCCCTTCACGATGTTTCTGCTGCTCTTCGGCAAATAGTTATCGAACTTGCATACCAAACTACTATCGTTTCTATCGCGGAACTGAGGGAATTTATTATAATTCATTATTTTCAGTTTCCTTTGACCTTGAGTCGTCGGTATGATGACGGTATATATGGAATAAATGTTGGTCGATTAACTAACATCTGTCATATTCTCCATTTTTTGGTGTGACTTTCAACAATTTTATATTTCCTAAAACCTTGTCATAGAAATGTTTATCAAGCTTTAACTTTCACTCTACCACTTTAATATTTAAAAACCTTTCTTATGATGCATACAAAAATTAAATTACAAACTCGTTCTTTCAAAATTAAGCCCATTACGCACAACATCCTTTACGGTGGTTCACACAGTCACCGAACATATCCTTATGGCCGTGCTCGAACATCGTAATGGGCGCAAAAGTAAATGGACAAAATTCAATTCAAACCACAGCAGTCAACCGCATCCGCCACACTGGGGAAGTCGTCCAATAAGTGGTTTTTTCGAAATTTAATTTTTGTGTAAAAATAACTAACAAGAGCGTCAACCCATCGTTGGGAGCACTTTCTACAGCGAAAAATGTGGTACCCTTCTTGTTTCGCCCTTTTAAGAATCAAACACTCCGACACTCATTACTGACCAGCACGGACTCTGGCGCCTTTTAACCTCAATTTGAACCATCCCTTTTTTGTCTTTGGCGCGTAAGAAAGATGGTGTGCCTTTCGTCTAAGATGTCGGTCCATACCCTTCTTTTTGGTGAGCGTTTCTTTTTCACTTCCTTTCAAGCACGGGCCTGACACAGTGAAAGGCAAGCGGATGGCTGTTTTTATACACATTTTCCATTAAAAAGCCCGAGTGATCCTGACGCTCGAATGTTATTATTACAATCAAACGTCGAAATCTACTTTTAATGTGTTTTTCTTCGTGAATCATCGTGAAGTAACGTGGGGGTATGTGTGTTTCATTGTGCTGATGCTGTTTGGGACTGGACGAAACAGGATCAATGGACCTAGGGCTTGCATAGGGACAAGGTAGCCCATAAAACTGGACCAAAGGATCAGTGAGGCTGTACTGAATCCTACCCGCAAAGAAGTTCTTTCTCCCGACTGGCATTTTTTCTTTACGATTTATACAACGGGAATTTTGGAAAGCAAACCAACCTCATCAGCTGATAAGAGCGCACAAATGTCCATCAAACTGTGTGGCAGCTAGAAAGTGCTAGCGAACACATTCTCACCTTACATTAGCCAGCCGGTTTCAACATTCTACATGACTAAGATTTTTAACCATTCCCACGGTGGTTCATTCTCCATCGGCTATTCTTTCGTCCAACCATTGCCCCGAGTATGACGCATGATCGTACAGTTGTCAGGATACTGCATCCTTGTTACATCGTAAGAAATAGCTGAGACATTGGGCTTCGTCTTTTATGACCACCATCTTCCTTTGTCACCATTCCGTTTGCCTTGCGCTACACTTTCACCCAATTTCTTTTCGTGACCAGTTGGGCTTGGGTTTTATTACCCATCATCCCGGTTTATCAGAACGCCACCAAGCATCGAAACGTCCGGTTAAAACATCTTCATCCCCTTCGGTTTTTTTGTGTGGTACCGAACCCTCCGGATTCCCGCAGAACCGTCAGCTAAAGTCCAGAAGTTTGGGATGAAGAACTGAGAAAAAAGAAAGGAAAAACCCTCCGACAAAAAGGACGAGCTCAGGCGACAAAGTCATAAAATGGACAACTACCACTGGATGTGTCTTGCTTCACTTATCAGTACGGTTGAAGATTTATTTATTTTTCTCTCTTATTGTTATGCTTACTCAAAGACGAAATAAATCGTACTCAAGATGGCCTGCAGGAATGTCAGCATTTTATTCCATGCACAGATGCGTCTATATTTCTCAACTACGAAATTTCTTCAGTAGATGTTCTGTCTGTGAAAAGGACTCGCAATGTATAGCTTGATGGTCAGTTTTAGTAAGAACAAAATATTTGTTTTAACAAAAAATCTAATAATTTGCTTTAGAATCCTTTCAATTGTAAGAAATAATTTTAAAAGGAACTCCTGCTGACATTACTTGTAACGTATTCCGACAGAGGCCTAGCAAAAGGAAGCATAAAAGCATAATTTACTCGAATAAAAATAATTCTAATGATGTGTGAGAACAACACTCATCCACCAAAGTAGCAACGATGTGTTCAACGATCGAAACGTGCATGTTACGACATGACATTCCCGCACCAGCGGCACCATAACTCTTTCCTCGCCCAACGAAGCAACGTGCAAAATTTATTTTCCACTCGTACTCAATTTTATTTCACCCTGCGATTGTTTTCCTATTCATCTCCCTTTTATCACTGGCCGATGCGAACATGCAACCGACACAGGACTGGATCTCCCCAACAAAAAAAAGTCTCAACGCGCACAAGACAGACACATCCTTCTTGGTCTCCACGGACAATGGGGTGTCCTGCAGCAAACAAAACGTAAAAAAGCGAGGAAAAAAGCACTAGCAGCATCGGAACGGTTCGGAAAAATCTTCTGCACTGCCGAGAACATGCCGAGAGCCCGCGCTGGTGGTGGAAAGCGACCGAGAAATGGCTCATAAAAATTATTACTTTTCGGCCATAAACCACTCAGTGCCTTTCGGTGGCCAAAAGAAGCCCAACCCTCCACAACCCCTTGGAGGGGAAGGAGGGAGAAAGTCGGCGAGGGAAGGTGTTGGTAACATGTACATGAGATCGGCCACGGTAAAGGATATTTTTGCGTCGGATTCTGTGCGGATTCCGTGCGGAAAGCGTGTGCTCATGAAAACAGGCATTGCCGGTACCCTTGGAACTCGGTCCGATGGCCTGCTGGACCGTAATAAAATTATCTTTCCCTTTTTCCATGGCCCGATAACAAAGGGGTGTGAGTGAAGAAAGAGGGGAGGGGGGGGGGGAGATTTTTTTTGGGTTGGGTGCCCCAAGCACCACGGGGTGGTTGGACGCCGCCCGGTTCATTCGGCTGATGGCTGATGGTGACTGACTGACATAAAATTCCGCTGTCCCAGACAAATTGTCTCCTTTTGCGTCTGTGACGTGGTTATGCTTTATGGAGCCCCACACCAAAAACGTTTCCACACCCGAATGATGGAAGGACGAAAAAATATGTATTAGCAGCCGGGGTAGGTCCTGCAAAAAACGGGAAACGGGTGCCTATCGTGACGCGACGGCTCGTGGCCGGTGGGAAAATATTGATTTAAAACTTTTTAATACTTTTTCCCAGCTAACACCATTCTGGGTAAGCGTTTTGGTAAGGATTTTTTTTTACTATGGGAGTATTTTGCTCCGAGCTGCTCGCGGAGTATTTTTTTCACTCCGCTTTACTGAAATCCCTATGCAAAAGTTTCCGCACCAGATCCGTATTTTGGCTTTGCTGCCTTTGACCTCTTACAGCTTTCGTCAGCCTGGGTTGGTTTGTGGGGAAACGAACGAGCGTAGAAAAGGAGTGTGCGTCATAGGATCCCTAGAAGCGGTGGAAAAGTCCACTTTTACAGCATCACTGGCGTCGTGATTTATTATAGCTAACGAATGTACGCGCACGAGCTAGAGTTTGATACGCTCGTTGCATACATGGACGGCAAAAGTAAGTTAGCAATGACTTTTTCCTTCGCTTTATGCTTCTTGCTCGTGGTTGGAGTCATGTCAGAAGAATAATCAAAATACCAAAAAAAACAACTTATGTAGTAAACATTTTTCCAATTTAATTAATATAATGAGGAATAAAAAAAAGGAAAGATGCAGTGTATATGTACAAGCTCGTTACGATGCAACTTTTCTGGAGCTTGATAATTTTTGTTTTAAACGATTTTTTGACATTTGATTCCATTTTTTGTTTATGACCAATGACTCATCACAGACAATTAGATAAAAATTTAAAAATGAAATCACAAACACTACAATTATTAGCACCTTCTAAACAAAAGAGCAATCCTTTTTACTGCAAACTGCCTTTAGCTGATTTGTGCACTTGAGTTCGTCTCCTCTTTCCTTACGGAGGCTCGACTGATACAACCCTCCCCTAAAGTACAACATTCCACCGAAAAATCTCCCAAAAATAACCACACACACACAAACAGAAGAAAAAAAACGCCCGCAGCCTTCGTCACGGCGGTTAGTCAGTGGTTTTTGTGGTTCGGCAAACATACGCGCGCCACCAAAAAAAAAATCTCCTCCCCTCATACACAAAACCACAAACCGGCTGGAAAAGAAACAACCTCACCCAAAACCACCCCCAATATATTGGCAGCAGGCAGCTACCTACCGGTAGAGGAGGGGCGGGGGATGAAAGGCGTGAAATGGAAAACAGTGCAACAGGAGGAAAACGCAATGAGATGAACAGGAAAACTGAAAGGAACAAAACAGAGCGGGAAACGATCGCATCGTGTTGAGCGTAACGTAAAACCGTAGTACGATGTGTCCCGATGTGCTGTCTACCTTTCGCCGAATGGTGGCGTTTTTGTGTGGCTGTGGAAAATGTGTCCTCGTCGGAGGAAAAATCGGTCGGTATCGCTTAAACGCGGCATCGTTACCGTCGCCTTTTGACCAGATTACACACCTTCAACAAGGGCTCACCGTTCTTCCTCGAATAGGCTGTTCAAAGGTGGAAAAAGCAACAAAAACAGCGAAAAAATAAAACACCAAAGAAAGGAGCAGTTGATTCACCACGCAATTTTCCGCGTGCCCAACCCCCGAAGGGAATTCCGATGATGATGATGCTCGTGGGAGGGAATGTTGGATGATGAGATGAAATGATGGGCTAGTAGGTTTTGTCCGGAGGAAACATTTTTTCCCCTCCTTTCATGTAGCAGCCGGAAGTTGAGGAGAAGAAAAAAAACGTCACTCCACGAGGCTTGCTCGAGTGGGTAACAGAACAGAAAATAAGCCAATAAAAGACGACAGCAAGCAATGAGTAAGCAAGCAAGTGTTATGGAGATGAAAAGAAGAAGGCTCTCACTTTGCAAAAAAAGAAAAGAATTGGTACTAAAAGACGAACCACCTTATTAGCTTAGTCTAAAGGCAAAGAACGAGAAAAAGAAAAGAACAGGCGGTGCTCGGATTTTACGGTGCGAACGCTATGTGGTTATTTATGCTTGTTTATGACGAAATGAACCACTCAAAACCGACTCCTAACCCACCGATGACGATCAGCCGGATTGTACCGTAGGCACCGGGTTGTACGGATTCTGGATGACAAGGTGTGATTCCGAAACCATCCTGCACACGTACCGTAACATAATCGAGTGCCTATGGTTGGAATAAAAAGTAGCCGAACGCATTCGGTAGGATTTCGATTACGGGCCACACTTGTCCAATGGTGGCTGGATTGGGTTCGACAGAGATTTCCACTAAATTTCGGTAGTGTTGATGTCTATTACTAGTGTGGGTAGTGGGCTAGTGAGTATGTGTGCGTGTTTTTTTATGATCCATTCTAGACACTAGACTATCATGACCGGAATAAGTTTCCCAAAAATCAGACTCAGCTCTTTCGTTCTTCCGCCTGAAAGGTTTCCATTGCTTTTGAATCTTTCTTATGTGTTCTTGAGTGCGCGAGACAAGAAATTACACTTTTGTTGTCTGCTTTCTTTTGGATGTACTTCAATACTGCTCAATTTTTCTTCTTAAAATGACATTTAATCAAATAAATTTATTTCATGAATTTTAGTTTTTGATATTGACAAAAAATATCTTATCAGCATTGATGAAACAAGAATAAACACTTTTTAAATAAATAATAAACATTTTAAAAAATCATCAAACCCAACCAAAAAAAAGAAATCCAAGCTCCAAAAGGACACCTTTGGCGTACGGACTAAATGATTCTTTTACGAACAGATTGTTGCATGCTGGAATGTTTTATTATCAAATCAACCGTCCCGAACACTAAAACACCTCCCATTCACCCTCCCGTAAGCAATCGTTTATATTTACTCACTAACGAATAAAGTCATACTGTGGCGCGTGAGGCAACTTCATTTTTTCCTCATTGCAATAATTCCACCCACCCCGACAGAACCAGGAGAACCCGCGCTGATTGCCCCCGTAACCTTCGTCGAGTAATATAATCGTTGTATCATTTATTTCGATTTTATTACATGCGTACTGCTCGTCACACCGAGCACACTGTTGTCATCCAAGCGCCTTTCGTCGACGTCGCAAAACTTCCAACCCCGAGTGGTCCAAAAGCGAAAAGGGGCCACAAATGGGGGGATATTTTTTGTTGGGATAAATACCAGCCAAACTCCCTTTTTGCACTTCACAAAGTGCGCGGGTTGAGTTTATTATGCTGTACCCTTTTCCAACCATTTTTGGGTTTTTTTTTGTTTTATCAGGAGCTTGTGAAAACGGTGGCCAAGTGGCCGTAGAAGATGATCGGTGTCGGGAAGGATGTCGCTACCACCGTGTAAGTACTTGACAATGTGCCGTAACACCAATGTGCCGTTGCAGACGACGCTCTGGTGGATGACAGTGAAATGTTTCCTCGGTCAACTGGCGGTGGATTGAAACGCGAGCGAGCGCAAGGAGCGGAGTGAAATGGTGTAACATTCTGCTGCCGCATAAACGATCCCTTAAGGGATGCGAGGGTGTGTCCGTCAGCCGGTCGGTTGTGTAATAAAACGCGAAATAAAATAAAACGTAATGTGTTGAAGTACGTACTAACAATCATGGCGAACGAAACAACTGCGAAGTCGTTTTTATGCCGGTGTCTTGATATTTTCTTCTCGTAATATACTTCAGTCCCAGTACGATCAGAGGCGTGGGAGAAGAGAACTAAAGCGAAAGGACATTTTGGAGTGTGAAAAGGAAATCGTCGAAAACCACGGTTTAAATTATACACTTTTGTATCGCTCGGGGATTTCTTAGCCTGTCCAGCATAATTAGCATGAAGAAAATTGTGTAAATAAATATTTTACTTGTCTGTTTTTTTTCATGCTAAATTCTCATATTTATACTATATGTATGTTAAAAAAAATACTGACTTTAGCTTTAGGAAGCTAAAGTTTTGTACAAGTTCCTCGTCACTTAGTGGAGAGCTCAGTCATCCTTTTGTACACAGATTAAGACATCTCCATTTGAAAATTAATTCGAACTATGGTCGGGAATGTCCTCTCTGGAGAATATCCAGAGCTTTGTACAGAAACTTAGTTTCGACTACAATTGTGACCTTACATTGTAAGAGTACGTAAGGATGAAGTTCTTTTCCCGAGGAGATCGGAAATTGGTGCTGATGTACCTGTCCAAGGCATGTATAGTTATAAGAAAGTGTCAATGATAGCCACGCAGACGAGACATATGAAGGTTTTGGAAAAGAATTCAACTCCAAAGAATCGCTACCTCAAGGTCTTGATGGAAGACGATAAACTTTGTCATAGAGGCTGGGTACTTCATATCTTCCCCCAAGAAGATGAGCATCCACAACTCTATTCTTCACTTCCTGCAGAAGGTTCTTCATCTCTTGAGGATCAGCCCAAAAACGAACTGTTCGTTCGCGGATGTGAGATATTGTCACTAAGATTCTTCAGGAAATTGCAACTTTTGTCAAGAACTATTACACGAAAGAAGATGAAAAATATGTCCTTTGGGACCTCCCAATAGATCTTTTTTTTTAGTTAACGAACTCAAACGAACTCTCCAACAATTTCGAGATCAACAAGTCAAAGTGACAACCGATCGCCAAGGCCACGGAAATGCTAAACCAAAAATTGCTTTTTTTCTCTTGAATAAAACAAAAGTTTTGGCCATTATTTTCGTTTAATTTCTATGTTGAGTATAATTAATTCATCGCCATTAAAAATTAGTCAAAATTGTTCCAATGCATTTGCTGTTAAAGTTTCGAAGTATTCAAAATTGGTTTGTTTATCCAACAAAAAATGCACATCATTTTTTAAATGTTAACCCTTATCTCAAACGCTTTTAAAGAGTGCGTTACCAATAAGTATAATCATCCTCATCCCGTACCAATATCGTGAAGGTCACAGCAACAGTTTCCAATTATTTGTCACCAAATTGTGTGTCACATATGAGTAGCACAAAGAGAGTAACCGTACCAAACGACGCAAAGAAGAATCAACGAGAACCAGTAGCCATACGCCATCATGATGTTTAATTGAATAATTCCCATCAGTAAGAGAACCAAAAACCGAATAGTTTACTCGCCCGCAACAGCAACAATAACCCCAAAAACCTAACAAAAGGGGAAAACTCACAGGGAAGGGTGGGAAACCTACCACATCTGCACGCCACATTTTCTCAAGTGTTTGGGTGCACGATTGCACTATGAGGTATTACACTTAATCTTCACCGCTTAAAAGCGCGTATGGATGGATTTGCGCTTTACCGAATACCGCTGAATATTGTTTTAAATTTTCGGTACCGAATCATAAACTGATCGTGGCCCGACTCCCTCGCGATTTCCCCTCCCAGAACTCATGTCCTGCAGCACACACTGACACACACACACACACACTTTGCCGAGGGATGCTGGAATGGAATGTACGAGGCGAGATAAATCGCCCTCGCTCGCTTGCACTGGCGGCTTTCTTTCGTTGGTTTTTCGGGTGTTCGGCGTGGAGAAGATTCGCTCAAACCCGCGCGGGATCCAATAATAACAATAATCTTAAATCATCGCTGAGTGCTTAGACGCGGCTGCTACAACATGTCTTCCACAGTCTTCCACGGTGGAGAAGCGTGGTGAAGTATAACTGGTGCTGGTGGTGGTGCTGGCTTAAGATTCTATTATTAATTCCTACCGTCATAGAGACGCAACCGTTTGAAGTACATTTACGCGCTTAATCGAGTGCTTTTTTGTGTGTGTGGGCTTGTCGGTTACGCGGGTGCACGTATGGGCGGGCGCGTGTATCTACATTTTGGGGTGTTGAATTCTGTGCGCCAGGGATTTTTATTATGCTGGATCGGGCCAAAGGTTTAAGCAGGACGGAAACAGGCGAACCAAGATTCGGGACCAGCTAATGCGTGGTTTGCTTTGTATTTAAATACATTTCAATAATAGTTGCCAAGTAATCGAAACATTTCATTCCGTTGCTTCCTTGCTTTCCCCTTCATTCTTTCTTTCTTTTCCCTTTCTTTCAGTGTTTCAATTCAATTCAATTTTAGTTTATCTCACGGTACTGAGATTTTATGAGCCATGTACTCTACTACCCTTACTTAATGTTCGCTTTTGAATTCCTCATGTCATGTTTTTTGTTCTATCTTTTTAATTCATCAATCAATTTGCCTCTTAATAGATCACTTAGCGTTTGTAGCTTGACTTCAACTATATGTAGCTAAATTTCGACGTTTTATGCTAGATTGAAATGTTTTAAAATCGTTCTTAAAACAAGACAATACTCAAATACTCTTCGCCCCGAAAATAAATCTTATATATTTTTTGCTTGCTGTTCTAAACAAATTTTTGGACCCAATTTCTGCTTCATCAACGATTTCCTTGTACTTGTGCTTTCTCCTACGCAACGTAAACAACCACCGAAATCGATCGACGATTAATCAAAACAAGTACAACATTTTGATCGCGACCTCGATCGCACGATTGCCTGCAGCAGGTTATGTTTAGCTTAACACTTGAGCATTAAAAAAAAGACAAATAGGATAGAGAGAAAAAAAAACCCCAAGATATTCATTTCACAACACAAAACGCCGTGTGTGTTATGCATTCGATCTCGTTTATTGCAGCGCGTGGCCTTTCCCGATGCGTTTTGTTGACCACTTGTCATGTTTTTCTCCTTTTGTTTTGGGTCGGACGAATCATCAGATAACCATCCTTGAAAATTGTATTTTATTGCACTCGCTCGTTGCACCGCACTATTGCATCCAGTTCCATCACTCTGCGTTTGGTCACTCACTAGGAACGTTAGATAATTTTTCCAACCCCCCCAAAAAAAAACACGGAGAAACAAAAATGCTACAACCAACCCAAACAGCAGCTGCAATTCGCCGGTCCGGATGGTTGGTTCGGTGGGTCGTAAAACCGATTTCATGCTCACAAACTTTTACAGCGCGAATCAAATTGCGAGCTCACGGTTTCAAACGCCGCCATCGTAAAACAATTGGAGGAAATAAACCTAATAGAAACTCAATGACAGAAAAAATACTACACAACACAACAACATCAAGGTGCCTTAAAACGCACCCAAGGAGAACGATGTTGTTTTTTTTTGTAGACGAGATTTTTTTCAATACGATAAACTATTTTACCATAATAATGAGGACCTGCCAAGGAACAGAAAAATCTTACAACATAAAGCACCGGTTTGGCATAAATTAGTGGCCAAATCTTTCGGCAAAATATCAAAATTGCCCCGAAGGCATGATGCGGGTTTTTCATCACCTTCTGATATCTAACGAAAAAGGATTAGCATAGAGGGGAGAAAAAAGGAAAAAAATAAACCACCCAAACCAATATAAAGCCACAAAAAAAATCAACCCCAAAAGCCAAAAAATCAAACGGATTTGCTCGCTGACCAACTGCAATCATGTGGTGAATTAATCCCGCACGAGGCGATGCAGGAGTTTTTGTTTTTGTAAATTTCTTTCGCCTCTGTTCACTGTTTGTCAACTTTCCAGTTGACAGGAACGACCGAGCAATAAAACCAACATTTAATTAAAATAATCATTTTATTTATTATTCCACACACACCCCCAACTGGCAGTGATACAACCACATGAAGCATAACTTTAGTTTCTACGAGTGAAAAGTTCTGTAGTTTTTCAGTTTGCAAAAAAGCAACATTTTTCGTGCTTGTAAAAGTGATCATTCTCGTACACGCGCGCCATAATGATACGCTAACTATTATGTGTTTTTTTCCTTCCATTTTACCAATCTTTTCCCGCTTTACACCAAAAACGCAAAAAAACAGTTCGATGATTACCTGGTATGAAATATAAATTTGATAAATGGTTGTAATATCGATTGTGCCTTGTAATTATTATCCCTTCCCAATAGCCGCACACTGTACGCTTAATGATATCGGGCGGCGAAGGCAATGAGTGGTCAATCGTTTAAAACCTATTGATCAAAATGGAAATTTTAAATGGATCAGCATAAGTGAAAAGTGTAAGTTCCTTTCGCCCAGAAGGGAGGCAAAAAAAACCAGAATTTAATAAATAACCGCATTAAATGCAATTGTTTTCCATGGTTTTTTTGTTGCTTTTTTGCATGCGAAAAGCTCGTCGGTTTGTTTGTTTCATTCATTCTTAGCTGATAATTGTTTTTCTTTCGTTCTCTCGTTTGTAACCACTCGCAATGTGATCGATTTTTGCGTGTCCTGTAATGAGTGGAAAAGCAATTGTTTTTTTTTTTTTGGTATAACAATCACAGAGGGAAACAACAATATTATCAAACAAAAACTGCATTCTGCCACTTGCTCTTTGCACATAATTCTTCCCCTTCCACACCTCGATGAAGTGATAATCGCATATGTTTCGCTTAAAACCATACCATAAAGGCAAATAAATTGAAAAAAAAAAACTGAGAAAAAAAACGTTTAACCTACTGTGTTGCACATACACACAAAAAAATGCAATAATGCACCTACTGAGCAGAAAAAAAGACTCACACAAACGAATGCATCAAACTGAGGGCTGGTTTGCACCATGGTAGAAATTAATTTCAATATTGAAACGATTGCATGGTTTATTGAATCGAATAATGGAATCCTGCGGTATGATATTGATGGTGCGTCATGGTAAGGTGGGGGTGGTGGTGCAAAATGGGTGAAAATGGTTTTCCGACAGAGAAAGAGAATTCTGTTTCTTTTTTTTCCTCTCATGTGCCTGTGTCATTCTTTTATGGTGAGTGATGATTTACCATTTCATCATCCAGCATGCACACCGACACACACGCAAGCATGTGGCTCAGGTCTACCAACACGTTGAGGTCAAACGTTTTAAATTCCTTTTCACACCGGCACTGGATTAAAATGTTCACCCGATGCGACGGTAAAGGGATATGGCAGTCACACACGATTTAAAAGATATGGACCTGTTGCGGTGAACGATCTGGCTTAAATACGTCTTTAAAGACAATGGATGAATTAATTGGCAAGGTATGAACCAGTACGGCGTCGAGTGATCGCTGAACCAAAAGGGTGAATTAATAATTCCCTTATCTTCTGGTGGGTGGAATTGAAAAAAACGCATATTTTAAAAGTATAGACCGTAAGTGATTAGATTTTGTGAAACTATATTTCTCTATTGCAGTGTAACAACATTCACTTTCGGATATTTGAAATGAACTCTCACATTCCTCATAGACGAAAGAGTGAACAAAATTAACGTTATCGCTATCAAACGTAACTCACTACAGTGCGTAGCATAACTTTAAGGCAACTGCCGTTAAACTTGCCTGTTTCAGGGGAACGTTTCCATCGCGTCAGATTGCCCTTCTCCGCCGCATCATTGAATGACAGCATCGACTCTCCGGCGCTACTCTCAAGATTCAACCTTTACGTGCCCGTTAGGTCACTCTGTGCTTGATCAATGCTTGCCATCAATGACCATTTCAATCATTTGGGTCCTTCGACTCAATCCTAAAAACATACTGAATTTTGTGCCTAGAAATCGTTTTTGATTCATGTTTTTCTCAAGACACTGAACAACTCAAATATTTGTAATAAAACTTTTGTATAAATTTGTTTCCTTCATATAAGACTCTTTGCGAAACCAGTCTTCGTGTTATGTCTGTGATCTGATCTGAACTGATTGTAACTTTACAACTGTTTCGTCATGAAAAATTGAAGTTCATTTCCTACTGCACACGATCACCCGGCGGAAAATGCGTAAAATAATTAAAACTAACACTTTCCTCTATACAGAAAAAAGTGAAAATCCGACTGCAACGGATGCTTTACTTTGAGTAATTTCTATTTAAAATTAAAACTTTCCACTAATGCAACAATTGCTTCGCGTGAATGTTGGTCTTTCTCTACCCTTAAAAAAGTGATCTTCTGCTCTCCCAAGCATGAACTAACCTCATTAACGGACCGATGCGTATATGTGTGTCCGTGTGCAGACACGCATTAGATGTGAAAGTGATTTGCGGGACTTTTTTTTGGTCACTCACATCCATATTCATCGAATTCCACCACCTCGGTTAGCTAACCGACACGAACAGGGTGACGATTTCATTCGTCCTCTGCCAGTGCATTAAACGATCGCTTCCAGTACTTTTCAACCAACATTCACACACACATAAACATTGTGATAAACCGATGCGAAGATGGCTGAAGGCACCATCTTTTGTGGAGTGTCGAAATCAAGCCTTGAAAAATCAGTTGCTCCCCTGCAGTGTAACGCAGGGTTCAATGATACAATCTAAGCTCACAAAGGTAAACCCCCTCAGCTGATTACGTTGAAGTTTTTATTTTAAAAAAAGGGTTCCGAACAGCATAACTGCTGTTGATGGAGTGTAGCTTCATTTAAAAGGAAGTTTCAAGCATTTGCGAACAATTTATTTTATTGCAAAGCTTTAACTTCACGCTTGCTTTATACGATCACCTGCCTCCTTTCCTGTGGCTAACGATTGCTCGGAGAAGTCATGATTGGGGTACTTTTTTTTTCGCTGCCTTTACTTTCATTGCTTACCAGCTGCATTCCCGGCGTTGCGCTGGTTCGATTAATTTTAACCACACAAATGTGACATGAGATGACGAAAATCATCCAAAAGCTAAGCAGCGGCAGGCAGTGGCGTACGGTTTGCAAGTGAGATTGAATAAGAAACGCCGAAAACCTCGGACTAGTTTTTGGGCAACTTTCACGACGGTTTTCTTCAACCATTGGCTTCACGCTGCGATGCGATTGCGCCGTTCGTGCTGCATATAGAGAGGAGTCGTTGAAGCTGCTTACGCGACGCCATGCCATAGAGGATGAATTTAATTAGTTTTTTTTTTTGCTTTTAGAAAATTGCCTTCCATTTCCTTTTCTTCTTACGCTGGTACACCATTCCATACGGTATTCAATCTTGCTTTCCGTGTGCGTTGTTTGCTGTGAAGCGAAATTGTTTGATTTAGTGATTTGTACACTCCGTAACGCGGTGAAACTTTCAATGCTATTTTTGTATGTTTGATTTAAAAGCCATAAGGTGATAAATCTTAACTGACGTCTTTAAAATTGTCATCAACTAGCGTGTTCACTATTTCAAACGTTCCACATACACACACACACTCACCCACAATTTTTAATATTTATTTTCCTGCTTCCAAAGAAAGGAAATTTTAATAAAAACAAGACACTTAATGCAAAGCATGCCAAAAAAAGCCAATCACCATTTTCTTCCACATCCTCCCATCTTGCTCCTTGGCGCTCGTTGCGATTTTCACTCACGTTTCCCATACTGCACAAAATGGAACCATATGATGGAATAGCATTCCATCGGCCCAATCGTCCGGCTTTCCCTGCTTCGTGTAGGTTTTATTTTTAAAGCACCGTACACATATATTTTATCCGATTACCGCGTCAAATTGCGTACCCGGGCGTGATACCGATGGTGAGAATTTTTTCGGCAATGGTTCAAAAAATTGCGCACGGGCCGGAAACGGGGCAAGATCACCGATGAAGACGGCCACCGCGGCTTTGAATGTGAACGCTCAATCGGACGCACAAACCCGGACGGGAGAATTTAGCGCGAATTGAATAATTCTACGGAAGATGCTGGAAAGAAACGAACGTGTGTGTGTGGAAGAGCCAGAGAGAGCGAGCGAGAGAAAGCCGCGTTGAGACCATGCTGAGCTTCTTTGGCGCGTCGGCGTTTACGTGCATATGTGCGCAACTCGCGCCGAACAAGTGTCGCGTACGGCTGTTTTCCATTAGCCAAAACAAGCGCACAAACAACAGCGTATTTTAATCAAAATCCAGGGTCTGTAAAAGTTTACATGGAGGGCCTTTGCCACGGATCGTATGATGTGTCATTATGGAATGAAACGGTTTCGAGCAAATAAGGGTACGGTCCACATTAATAGCTTCTCAACCAGGCAAGATGGAAAGCAGCTGTGTGAAGTGTATCGGCCATTACTAATCAGACACTTTGTGTGAAATTTGGAATATAATATTAGCATGCATTCATACATGCAATCTGAGAATTATTTAATAATCGGTTATACAGTGGGTAACATAATGTTACGATTAGTTTTTTTTCTTGAATAAAAACACTTATAAAGCGAGGAATAAGAATATGTTTACTCTACTTTGAAAAAGACTTTTTTTTAATTAATTTTTATATTTTTAGAAAAAAATGAAACAAAGTGTTGTTCGATCGAAAATACGATCACATACGAGAAGACACTTTTCTTATGCATTTTCTTTATGATTTATGCTATACGTTGCGTAAAATTATTCAAAAATGTCCAAAATGATTTATCTGTCTTTTGTGTAAAAATTAATAACCGTAAAATTATACTACACACTGTACGCGCTTTAACATTATTTAACTACACTTTTTACTTATTGCCAGGCCAGTTTTAAGAACGCAATTGCACTGTCTTTCCCGTACCATTTCTTACATTCCGATTTACAGCGATAAGAAAAATCAACGACGAAATTCGTAATTGCATTTTCCGCCACTTTTCGCTTACGTCACGTGTTCGTCGTACATGCATTCGTATGGCCTCTGCAGCAAGCTGCCCAAGGCTTACCAACCATACGGGAGCGTGTGTGTGTGTGTGTGTGTGTGATTTTGTGTTGCACTAAGCTAACCATTATTACTGGTAATATGCCGCGATTAAGCGTTATTTTCTCTAACAGCGAAAACGGCCCGTATGAATCATTTAAATATTTAATCTTAATTGCCATTATCATGACTATTCATTGGTTGGCGCAGGCGATGGCACACCCGATGCATCGTGCGGAGATGGTTGGTGGCGGTACTGTCCGGCGACTATTTCGTTCTAATGTTCGTGCAGCAAGCATTAGCGTTGCGGCGACCGGACCCCACCGGTAGGCAGGCAGGTGCATGCGAGTGTCGCAAATGTTGGTGCCCTTGGAACCCGGGAAGGCCGGAGAAAAGGGCATGAATTTATGATTGCAAAACCGTGCAATGGGGCTGGGCTTGTTAAACTAATCCCAGCCAAGGTTTTATCCCGCGTCTATCTATCCGTTCTTCGGTGAACGGTGCCGGTTAGCAGCAATTGGTTGAGGTTTGTAAATGCAGCAACAACAGCAACAAAAAAAAGTGCCACATACACATGGGACGGCAAGTGCGTTCTATTATTTCGTTCCACGCTTACAGCTCAGCGAAGTCGTTCATCATCGGAAAGATGGTGCGGATGCACGATCATCTTCCCGTGTACCCCCGGGCGGGAAAACGGATGGGTTTTAGAAATTGCAAACCCTCGCAAAACTAGAGGTCTTGAAGCGGGCACACACACACTCAAAACAAGACAGCATAAATAAAAGCATAGTCAAGACAAATAAAAGAAATGCCTAACGAATGAAACCGAAAAACCAGCGGGCAACAGCAGCAGCAGCATTTGAAGCTATTTGAAATGATTAACTGCAATTTAGCGATCATCCGTCGCCGTCTCGGTGGACAGCCGCCTTGTCCCATCCGGCCCAATACTCATCCAACTGGAGGTCAGCAGGGCTGTGTTTTCGCGAATCGGTTTGCCCTTCCACGGCTATTTATTTATGTGTACCGGCATGCAAATTGTGCACATGCTTGCCAATGTGTGTTTTTTTTCTTTCGCCATCGTTTCAACCCCGGTCGCGGGGGCCCTTTTTCCCGCCGTGCTTCCTGTTTTGCCTTACGGTGACACTCGTGAAACGGCATGAGTTAATGTCGATGATGTGGGTCATGCCGGTAGAATGATTATCTACCCGTTTTGTTGCTGATAAGAAGTGGTGCACAATTGAACAAATGTATCTCATAAATATTGAGACGAGTGCCCTATTAAAGGGGGTTGGGGGTTGGTGCATGTTTTGTGTGCAAGGATTTCAATTATATGTGGGGGGGGGGGGATATTTTTTCATTTACAAAATACAATTCAAAATTATCATAATTTTGTGTAGATTTTTCTAGCAAAAATTGCTATTACTTTCATCACACATTTCTTCAGTATAAGTGCAGACAAACATCCAAAACCAAATTAATGGCCATTGTTGTGATTTACGAGAATCTCTTCACTGCTTCACTACTGAAAAAAGCTCCACTTGGTCGATCGCACCCCCAAAAAAAGGGAGAATGTACACCAGCGCATCACACAAACACCACTTTTCCGTCAAGTTCGCTCGATTAATTTCATCTACCGAAACAGACCATCCAACCCCTAAAGGAAAATCGGTTTCCAGTGTGTTGGTGAGCAATGTTTTTGTTTTGACGTAAAACAATTCGCCCTTAGTGCTGTGGGTGGCTAAAGGGGAAAATGGGGAAACTGAGGATAAAAAGACGACTTCCAAGTTTTGCAACCGGGTGCAACGTGAACGATGAGAGATCGTTCTGCTTTCCCGGTGCACACTCACTCGAAATATGTGAGCGTAGAATGAAGCTTTTCCTAACTCATTTGCTCGGTTTGTCGTTTATGGCGCCACAACGAGAGTACGTTCAGTCGCAGGTTGCAAGTTGCATGCCGTGAAGACGGGGGGGTTGTACCCTTTTTTTGGTGGCCACTTCATCGATCCTTCCGAATGTTCCCGACATAGTTCTAATACACCTATACCAGCGCATCCAAGCAGATGACACAAGTGTTTGAACTCCATAGAAAACTGCAACCAAATTCGGCACGACAACACAACCATTAACCAGCCAAATGGTCTGCTGGCGCTATGTTTGAACCTGCCGGATAATCTTTCGATTCTATTTTGGCAAACGAAACCGACGAGGTTCAGCATTAACCTCATACATTTGATCCACCTTTCTTTGGCTGTGCTGGTGAAACTTAGACATTCGATTCGAAAACAGGGGAAAACTCGTTGCCACCAAGTGAGTTACCGGTCGGATCTAGTGGAATAGAGTGCCAGGGTGTTGCAAAACTAGCGCCTGCGTTGTTTTTCCATTGCCAAACATTGCCGAAATGTTGTACCAAATTTCGTTTACGAGAACTGTAAAGCAATTCTAATTACCTAATGGGTTTTGAAAATGAAGTTTGTTTTTTTCCCGTGACACCATTTAGACAAAGTGGTAAAAATATTCTACAAAAAAATTGAAACTGAATTTGGACATTATTAGAAGACAATATGAAATGTAAACTTGTCGTAGAAATATAGGAATTTCACTCGAATAAATCATTACATGTCCGTAACGTTTCAACCGCAAAAAATTTTGCCCAGTGAAATACTGCCTGAAGTAATGATAGTCACATGATAATCAGTTAAGTCACAAATCTCTCCCAATATCTCACTAATGTTCTTATATGTTTCTCTCATTTATTTGCAGAATCCGTCCGTGCAATCTGCAAATCGCACCATAAAGCACCCACTGAAGGACTCTTTTGAGCCTTCGCATCGGGACGATGGTACTGAAGGTGTGCATAAGATCAACTCCATAGGCAAATGGGTTTTCTGGTCATGCTTCGCTACACAACTCATCTTCTGCGTGTAGTTTATTCCAACTGAAGTGCAAAAAAACAACCGTACACAAAACTCTCAACAAAGAGTTTGTTTTTTTGGTTATCATTTTCATTTCCGTTTTCGGTTTCGCTAAACGAATTCGCAATAATATTTAACAAAATACAATCAAAGTTCTACGCAAAAACAAAACGACTGTAAAAATAACAAAACAAAAAAAAACAACCCCCGCTCCGATCGATGCATTGAATGACGACAGCAACCGTCGTAGCCCAGCAGAGTGAGAACTTTGGACGGTTCCCTGCAGCAAGCTGCAGCAGTGCCGCAGCACCCGGGACGCAGCTCAGGATGAACGACACGCACCAACCGCAACCGTTGCATACAAGCGATACGAGCCCCCGCGACCAGAACACCAACGGTACCGGCACGGGCGGTGGACTGGCCGTGGCCAACCTAGCACTGCACGGTGGCGCTTCGGGCGCCCTCAACGCAAACTCTAACGGCAGCACCACGAGCAACGGTTCCGGCACGACCACCACCAACAACAACAACAACAACAACGGCACCGGTAAAAGCCGCACCATGTCGCTGAGCGACAGTAAAATTGATCACCTGCTGCGGGATCAGCAGCGCGAACAGCAACGTGAACAGCATCAGTCATCGCACCATCAGCAGCAATCCTCACAGCAGCGCGAACAGCAACAACACCACCAACATCCACTACAGAACCGGCTGCGCGGTGTATCACCAACGCCCTCGGAACAACAGTACGCCCTCAAGTGGAACGACTTCCAGTCGTCGATTCTGTCTTCCTTCCGGCATCTGCGCGACGAGGAAGATTTCGTCGATGTGACCATTGCCTGCGATTCGCGATCCTTCACGGCACACAAGGTATGTATGTCTGATGAGTCTCACGAGTTAGAGTTCTCTACCTTTATAATTAAACCTCACACTTTGCGGACCAAACCCGGGAACTCTCCGGTGCCTATCATTAGCCGTCGCAAATCCTCTACCGGACAACTTCAGCAATAGCGTTGGACGAATTAAATCGAAATTAGCATAAAATTCGTGCAAATGAATATCTTCCATCGCAAAAGAAAGAGTTAGCAATATATAGCATTAACTAGCCAGTTTGAGCTACTTGTCCGGTGGAAAAACCCGGCAACACCCGGGAAATGTCTCCATTGTACCCAGTACCAATGTGGAAAGGCAAATCCCATTAATCTCTAACCATTTCCGCTTGCTATCTCTTTCGCCCATAGGTGGTGCTAAGCGCGTGTAGTCCCTACTTTCGCAAGCTACTAAAAGCGAATCCCTGCGAGCATCCGATTGTCATCCTGCGTGACGTACGCTCGGAGGATATCGAAAATTTGCTGCGGTAAGTACAAAACTAACGCACCGGTATATCCCATATCCCTCTGTTCTTGACGCTTTTTCGAGTTCGTGTCGGGGACAAAACGAAGCCCAAAAAAAAGGGAGATGGGTTACCCTCAGTTCTGCAAATGTGTACGGAACGCTCCGAACGCCGAGATTTACGGTGTTTACAGAAGGGTTCCGCATCACCCGACGAATAGGGCGATGACAACACAACTACGATACTAATTAATCCTCATCTTTCGTCTCAATCCTCGGAACTCCCACACACGGTACGGTACGGTCGACAGATTTATGTACAACGGTGAGGTACACATCGGCCAGGATCAATTAAGCGATTTCCTCAAAACGGCCCAGTTGCTGCAAGTGCGCGGTTTGGCAGATGTTACAACGGGCAATCCAACCGGCGGCCGAACGTCGGCTAACTCGTCCATGCTGAACTCATCATTATCGACACCTGCTGTTCAGGAACTGAAGGCATCACCCGTAAATACCACTTTGTTGTCCCCATTTTCTCGCCCTTTAGGACCGCTGACTAATTCTTTTTTTACCCCTCACTCCCTCTCTTTTACCCGGTTACGATTGTTCTTGTGTAGACCTCCACCTCGTTACCATGGGAGTTGCCGGATGATAACAATGCAGCGCCACCGCCCCAGAAGCGTACCAAGAGCTCGGAGTTGTACCGCAAACAGCACGGCCTGAGTCCGGACGATCCGATTCCGCTCGATCTGCTACCGATTGGGCAGCATCCGCTAACGCGCGAGCGTGATCGTTCCAAGGATAAGAGTAAGCAGGACCATCACCATCGCGGTACCTCCGAACATGACCTGCACCATCACCATCATCACCGCGAACGAGACCGAAGCCTCGAGCTGCGTGAGTCACTGCTCGGTCAAGCGCTCGAAGGAGGACCCACACTAACCGTACCTTCGGTAAGTACGCGTCCCGGTACCGTTTCCCTCTCCCTTGTCCTAGCTTCCCTCACCGTGACCCCATTCCGCCCCGTTTCTGGATGCCTCGGATAATGTGCGAGGATCCTAGCCAAATGTCGCTCCAGTTCGAACGTCTCTACTCCATCCAGAAACATCCCGATCTGCTCTCGCTCCAGGCCGTGGCCAGTGGTGAGGATTCGAACAGCAGTGATACCGCCGCCTCGGACCATGGTGACGATATCGAGGGTTTGAATGGTAACATCGAACACACCCGACCATCGTTCCCGTTCCTAGGTTTGCAAGGCATACCCGGCCTAATACCGGGCCCGTCCGGCATGCATGGTGACAACTTCGGTGAGTACCTTCCCGGCCCTGGTGCCTTTTCTAGCGCAAATGTTTTTCCCCCCAATTCTATCAATCTTGATCTTTCACCCCGTAACTCGACTGTTCGTTTTTGGTTCCATCGAATTCGAGAGTATATTCCGTACTTATAAAACCCCTTCGTAACTTTTTTTTAAATTAATACTACTACTACTACCACCAATCTGCAAAAACTACCTACTATTATTTACTACTATTTGCGGGAAAAATCTCAGCTTGTTAACCGTGTTCACCGGCTGAGAATATACCGAAACCCGTACTTGTACAGCAATCTCACGCTTATTGAGACCTAACTATTTTATCTAAGTTTTTTTTTTTTTTTTTTGAAGAAAACAAGGACCAACGTGCACAGCGACTTTGGTCCTGTTTTCTTAACTAGTGTTTGAAAATTTGGTTGTGTTACGTTTTTCCTTTGATTATTACAATTGGTATTTGGTAGCTATTAATTCGTTTATTTTTTGTTTTGGTTTTTCCCCCTGTCACTTGCCACATGTGTTTTGCGTGTTTTCTTATTGATTTTATTAGCTTAAATTAACACTTTTAAATTGAAAAGACAAAAAAAACCCTTTTTTTTCAAATTTCGTAACATTAACTTTTTGTTTGAAAATGTTTTATTAATTTGTTATACTTACTTGACGTAACATTGGTCGTTTGAATAGTTTTTGTACTAAATCGCAACAATACTGCAACTGTTTTCATCGAACTAGAAGTTTGCTTGTGTGTTACCTAAAGTAAAAAAAAAAACAAAAAAAAGCATGGATACAGTAAATGAAATCGGAAAATTTTATGAGCTTGTAACTATCTGATTTTTAAAAGAAATGTGGCAAATCTTAAAATAATTTACAATTAAAGCACTAGTGGGGAAAACATAACTCTCACTTATTTAAATACATCTCAATCTATTTTACTACCAACCTTTCCGTATGGTGGAAATTTTCGCCCAATTCGATTCGCACCGGAAAGTTTGACAACCTCGTGAAAGTTATTGTAATCCTTCCTTCTTGCGCTATCGTATTTTTTTTGTGCCGGAAAGGAAAATGAGTTTATATGCTTGAAAAATTCTCATCCCCACACAGGATATGAGATATCAAACGGAAGCGTTACAAGGGTACGACACCCCTAAAAAGGGAAAATATAAAAAAATCTTCACACGTCCAGATGTGTTTCAACACACACACACATACCGAAGACGTGTTGTTTTGTTGCGTTCGATCTTTTTTTGTTGTTGATGTCCAGCTCGGTACTGTTGCAAAAGAACAGGACACTTTCAACCTGCGGCTGTGGCGCCAGCTTCGAGCGCAAAAACAAACAAACAAATACACGCATCTCTTACATTCGGTCGACCATGTTTTTTTTTCGGTAGCGGAAAAGCATCAAAAAGCAAGTGCAGACCGGCCCGAAAACCCCGAAGACAGCTGCTACCTTGGCTTGTGGCATGGTCCTTTTGCGGGGGGCGCATAAGCATTTGGGGTGCAAAGTTCATAAGAAATTCTAAAGAACAGGAGATAAGAAAAACATTCAATCGAAAATGGTCGTGTATGGGGAAGGAAAAAAACACACACTCGGAGGGGTAGCACAGTATCGTCAATCCTTTCCGGGGTTTTTTTTTGCCTCCCTTTCCCAGCATCAGCTTAAGGGATGGGACGCCAAAAGAATCAAGTGAAAAATCTTGCCCACGTTTTTCATGCAGCTCATTGCTCTTCCAAAAAGCAGGCGAATTGCGATAACCCACCGATGGTCCAAGGGACCGAATTGGTCAAGACAACCGACACGCTGGGGCGGATAATGTTTGTGAAATTTCGAAAGAAATTCGGAAAAAGCAAGACGAAACCGAACGGACCTTTGGCAATCCATTGTTGGTACTGATGTTAATGTGGTTGTTTCGTTTTTCCTTTACGCCATTGCGCTGTGGCACACACACATACCGCAGTTTCCACCTCCCCACCGGACCTTACATACCTCCTCCTACCCTCACGGTTACTACATTGGGAGGGAAGGGAGTAAAATGAACCCTTTTTCTGTGTGTGTGTGTCCTTAACGGCAGCGATGAAAGACGCGGGATCGGTTCGAACTTTTGCTCGGACATCCTGCGGACACCAGCTGTCGTCCGGGAGGCAAAATCTTCACATAAAATTAAATGTATGTTGTTTATGTAACGCGCCCGCCACACATTTTGGTACCACCGACGCCCGGCACGTCCGGCCCAAAAGTGCTATTCTTTTCAGATTTTCCTGATCTCCGCACCGGCCCCCGTATAAGGTCACCAAACGGAAAGAACGGAAAATAAGTTTTGCAAACCCGTTTGCTCGCTTACCACCTACCGGAAGCTCCTTGAAGAGTGGAGTATTTTCTTTTCATCTCCTCTAGCGGCGGTTCTCGAAAAAAAAAAACACCGAACAGTGGGATAATACGAAATTCATTCAGATTTACTATTCACGCCCGGGAGCGAACCACAAACACACAAACAGCCTGCATTCGGACATTTTTTTTCGGTTTGTTTGTTTACTACTCCCATACCCACTCACCCACTGGACTGCTTCATTTTATTTTTACTCGCTGCAAAATGGTAAAATAGAAAGCGTAACGTCCGGCATCACCGTTATCATGATCTTCATCTTCGATGACCCGACAATCCTTACGCCGTACTTTTTCTTTTCTTACCATTGGCTTTGTGTCCTTTTTTTTGGTTGATCCCCCCGTACCACCGATCAGCGGCATGCACATTGAACGGGCGGGCATCAATTTTTGAAGCGCTTCGGCTATGAAGACAGTGACGACGGTGGCTCGTTTCCGGTAGTGTCCGTAAAATCTGGCCCAAAAAAAACTGTATACATCTGAGGTTTTTGTGCAAGTTTCAAATAATCTCCAAATGTGTCTCTCTGACAAGATATCCATTTTTGAAATGAACCCGGCGTAATGAGGATTCTAGGGGTTGCATTAATATTCGATTCCAATGGAACTTTGTAAAGGAAGTAAGAAGCTTCCTGTTTGATTTTTTATCTTTAATATTTATGTTTCATAGTTTTTCCATCTACTATTTTGTGTGTTTTCCTGTATACTAATAATTCGAGATTTTTTTCTTAGTATCGCATTGAATTTAATTGTAGTGCAATTACACTACTAATGATACAGTAAGGCAAAAAAACATCAAAATCTGCAGCAGAGCAATTTGAACAAATCCCAATCCTATTTCTCATTTAACCCGCAACATTATCCGCTCAGGTTTCTACCGTCAACGTCAAGGAATTCCTTGTTTGCATCTCGTCTCTATTAAGAATTCGTCATAACAAAAAAAATCCCTCTCACCCACACAACTTTAAGTCATTCACCAGGATAGAAGGAAGAAAGAGAGAGGAAAAAAGCCCTTCCGTTCATTCTTTACGGTCAGTTTTTCTTTTCTACCATTTTAAAACAACTCCCGTCTGCCGTAAAACAACCATGAAAAAAGAAAGGGCAAAAAAATACCAAAATAAAAAAACCTCCACCTCAAACCAACCCGGTCGCAAATTAAGTTCGGCGCCTAATGAGGGGATTATATGCGGCATTTTGCGGTAGTCCGCACTCTTAGGCAGCAAACGTTTCCGGGAAGGGACGGTCGGGCACTTATACTTTTCCCCCTGTGTGTGTGTGTTTTTTTTCTTCCTTCATTCGTTCGAGGTTTGCGCACCCTCGCGACCTTTGGAAGTGAGACGAGTGTGAAAGGTGCCAGGCAAAGGACCTTCTTGATAGGTAGATTAACCAAATTTGATAAATGTCGGTTATCGCTAGCGTTGAACCCGACATTCATTCCCACCGGAGTATGAACACAAGCGTGCGGGGGAAAAATGGCGATTGTAGCCACATGGGAGAGATCACGGGAAGATTGAGTAGTGAGAAATGTGTGAAACAACAGCAAAAAAACGGGAGATAAACTTGATAAGATTTAGCGGCTCCTTGCACTGTACTATTAATATCCTTTTCTGAGTGATTTTCGTGTACGCTCGTATGGCGTAAGGAAACGGGTTTGAAACAACTTAATAATTTGCTGCAAGGGTTAGAACTGCAAGTTTGATGTTGACGGTTCTTCGATGTTTTACTATGAGGCACATGTTACGAACATTCTGTCTAATGTGGATGAGTTCTTATAGTATAGGAAAGCAGAACGAATCAAACAAAGCACACTTCATGCGCATCCTTACCAGCAATTCGTTCGAATGAATATAAAGAAATACAAAACACTAAACCGAAAAGCGGAAGGCCTGCCATAGTTCTAGCAGATGGTAAAAGAAGCCTTCTTTTTTGTTGCATTAAAATGAAAATATATTTATGTATCCACAAACACGCAATTCAATATCGCATTTTATCAGTTGCCGCTTCTCCATTCTTTTGGGCTGTCAACAAACAAATAACAACAACAAAACACCCCTCCCAATACCAAACCCAAATGAAGCCAACAAATGGGCTGCCCAAAAATTCTACTCTCCCCCCCCCCCCCCTCCCGTCCTCCCTCCCGTCCTACACACGCGGCTCAAGCGATGGCGGAAAATGGAGTCCCTTTCCCCATGTGTTCGGACATTCTCGGTTTAGTAGCCGCAGTCGACCGATTCGGCACAGTCCTTCATCCTTCAGCACCCGCACACATGCTAAACAAATAAACAGACAAACAAACAAAACGGGCGGAATGGCTCGGTCAGTTTTTCAAGTTTTTTTCTTCTTTTCATTTCCCGATCGGATTTGCCCCAAAGTGGAAATTTTCTTTTCGACCAAAAATTTCTCATTCTTCATGTGAGCGAAAGGGCCAAGGATTTTCTTGGTTGCTACAAAGTGGGACAATCAAACATACATATAATCCATCTGCAATGGCTTTAAAGTGAGTAAAATGATCCAGTTTTTTTTTAATTGTGTTATAAAAATGTTTTAAAATAAAATTTAAATACACAATCTCTATTCTAAAAAACGAAGCAATAAATATAACAAACACATACATGTGAAGGGTAGCAGTACACACGGTAAAATATGAGTTCCCTTCTGCTCGCACATGACGCTAACGATTCAATGCGACTGGTAACCGAAGAATACTCTTTCATCATCCGGCCGATGCCGATGGGGTGATTCCTTGTTATCCCTTGCCGTGTGTCTTTCCACAATTTCCCACCCCCACACCGCCAATTGCGACACCGGCGGTTCGTTCGTCCTTGCCCCAAGCCACGGCCATCGCCCGTTAGAATCACTTGGCTCGAATTCTCGGTTCGTCTTCTTCCGCGTTTCATTGCGAAAATCCGTAACCGTAGGGCAAAGAGCAAAAGAGGCAGTTTCGCTTCACCTTCACATTCGGACAATCCTGGAAAATCTTTACCCAAGCAAGTGAGAAAAAGCCGGAACTGGATCTGGGTGTGGGAATTGTGTTGGAAAACGGGGAGGGAAAAGAAGGATGTTGATCTTACTCGTACTTCGTCTTCATCCTTCTCGGTACTGCTTTCTTTTCTTCTGTCAGCCCTGTTATCTTCGTACCTTTTTTTGGTCCGTATTGCGTCCATATGTATTCCCGTTCACCAGACATTTGCCGGACACTTGCCGGCGAAGGTGATTTGGTGTATGTATGTGTGTGTGTTGTTGTGTCCCTCCCAACCCCATCCATACATAAAGCCCCTTTTTTCGGTTTGGTTCAACGTGTGAAGGGTTCGACTGTGAACGATTGGAATGATTTTATTTTGTGCTATGTCGAGAATAAACAAAGAGAAAAAGAGAGAGAGAGCTAAAAGGAGATGTTTTCTAAGAAAGTGCGCAGGATTCGTTACCCGTAAGGAGAAAAGAAGTGTTCGTGTACACGCCACCAAAGGAAGAAAGTACCCCCCTTTTTGTCCCAAACCCCCCCTCCCCAGCAGGAGTAGACGACCCATAAGTCCAGCAACAACACACAAAAAAGGGTCTCCACCACCATTCTAATGGGCAGTTTTTCATTCTTCGATTCACCCACGACTCTTGGCCATAAATTCGTTTTGTGTCTATCTCCCGAGCTCGAGGGGCTCGGGTATACTATTCGCCCGTTAAGCATGCAGCATCATGTCCACTTATCGATCCTGCACCTATACATTGGCATCGGCGATCGTGTGTGCGCTTCGTCATGCGTAGGCTGATGCGAGCGACCTGACCACATCGCTCCAGGCGGACCACTCACAGGGCGGATTCGGGCCTGCCTTGCCCCGAAGCGATCCGACCACAAGACGCTCCGGTCAAGGGGGGGTGGAAGATGTCCACCGGCACTGGAAGTATGAAGGTATGGTACTGTACCACCCAAAAAAAGGGATTCTCTTTGATTTTTCCCTTTCGCTTTTCCACCACTCCCAAAAAGGGTGGTGGAGGGTGGAGGTTTGGGGAGACGAAAAGCGGAAGAATATGAGAGTCCGATTTATTTGCCCATTTGAGACGTCGAATGTTTTTTTTTCTCCCTCTTCTTCTTTTTTTATATTTATACATTTCTGCGCAAGAAATGAGTGTTTTTATAACGTTTTGCTTGTCCTTGTTCCTTTTGTTAGGGAAGGAGTTGCTTTCCCTTGTGCGCTGTAGAACTTTCGTTTCAAATGTCTATTTGTGTATGAATAGATTTTCTATACATACAGCCCCCCTCTCGACCTCCCCCCTTCTTCTCCAAAAAAAAACATACAACATTCAAATCAAATGGAAGAAAACTTTCTAGAAAGGAGGGGTGTGAAAGTGGGTGAGAGGATGAGATTGGAAAGGGGAGTTCGTATGTCCGGTTTGCTGCTTCTCGTTGATATTCCGATACCCCGGGTACCTCACCGGGGGGTGGGGGAGGTTTTGTTGCAAGAAAACACTTCCTACGAGAGATGGTCATTTTAAAAAGGCACAAAGAAGGACGAATTTCCTCCCACTCACATTCACCACGTCCAATCTTTCGTTTGCTGAATATGAGCCATTACGGTGCCTCTCGGAGCAGAGAATGGAAAATAGAAAACCATTCAATACCGGTGACCATCCAAGGAGGGGGGTTGCTCTTGGGTGTGTGTGTGTCCTAGGAGGGTGTCAGGAATTGAATATCACATATCACACAGGCGCCCGCATGCTTCTTCACATTCATTGTCCCAGGCATGGGTCTTTATTGGCCTGGCGTGCAAACCTTTCACCAAAAAAAAACCGGTTCGAGAAAACGTAAAAACCTTCCAAGATGTGGTGCGCAGACAGTGGAAGGATGTTTGGTTGAATTTCCTTTGGCTGTGCCTTTCCATCGCTCCTTCTTCCGCCCCTAAATAACCCTAGTGCTGATTTGTTTGTGTTGGTAATGGACAGTTTGTGAGGGGTGCAATAAAAAGCGGATGTCCTTTAGTTCTTTTTTTGCACTGATCGAGGTGTGCTTCTTCTTCTTCTTCATCGTTGTGTGGATGACCGGCGAGAAATCTATTGTACGGGCTGCTGAATATCCGTATCCGGATGCTGCCCCCTGGAATCGGGTGAGGTGGATTATGCAAACGATTTTTCAATCTTCAACCTCCGTTCACCCCCATTTCGCTACACTTCTGTCCGGGTGTTTTGTTTGTTATGTTTGCTCCTGCGCGAGTGTGTGTAAGTGTGGTGTATATGTGCAAGTTGTTTTTGATATGCGCCACAAATGGACAATCCGGCATCCGCCGACGGTTGCCCACGTCGGGTGCCATTACGCAACCAAGCAGGGTGGCCAAAGAATGGAAGTGCAGCCGCATCAAAATTTTATTCCACGCTGCAAACTTGAAGGCGCCATTCGTTTTTAACAGCGCGACGCCACCGTCTTTGGGTGTGGGGGCACATTGATTCGTTGCGACCACTATTTCCACTACGAGAAAGAAAAAAAGAAGCGAAAACGCATAAGGAAAATGTTAAGGTTAAGGTCTTCCCGTGGCGTGCGAAAAAGGGGTTTTTGGGGGGTAAAAACTGCAACATACTAACCGTCGTCCGGAATGCATATCTTTCTCGCTTGCGTAACCTTCAAATCGACAAACGTTTTGCACGCCTGCATACGTAACGCTATAGAAAAGTGTAGTTCGTTGCTTGTGTTTTCCATCCCATTTCGGTTCGTTATGCGATTAGAATATACACACCCCGACACCATATGCCGGGGCCCAGGTTCTGTTTTATCGGCGGTGCAGGTACGGCAAACACGAAAATAAAAAATTTTCCACCTCGATTGCACAATCGGTAACGGGTAGTTTTCGTACTTGCAAAATGACTGCAAATTGTTGCAAATCCAGGATATTTTTAAATCATGGCCAACTGACCTTCCTGCGGTGGGGATGAATGTTTGAAAGTTTGCCAAGAATCCTTACAAAACTTGCTTGCTGCTTGGCGTAAACGTGCTCATCGGGGACATGGTTATTGCATGTAGTTTTTCCCTCGTGTTTTTTTTCCTTCTTTTGCAGCGGATTGCGTAAAATGTAATTTCTTTTTTCATAGGGGAAGCATCCCCTTATGGCATACCGGCTACCTCGGTCTCGAACCGGTCATGTAATTGTTATTTTTACTCTAATAATGCTTAGCCGCCTGCTTTCATCTCTAGCTCTCGTAGCTAATTAATGAAATTTTCACCTAAAAATCGAAACGAAACGAATGCATTTTCCTACTGCCCGGGATAACGGGGGATCCGAAAACAGAACGGGTGACAATTTTATGTAAATACCGATTAAATATAGTCATCGATGGACACATACCGCACCCAATATCAACCCTTCTTTCTATTCACACTAACACACACACACATACACACATCCACAACACCACGAAATGGCGACGTGTAGCGTGCAATGAAATTAGTGTAGAATAATTTGAAATCGGACCCGTTTTCCATTAGTGTCAATTATTATTTGCGTTGTTTGGTACCAGCGTTTTCCCTACCTTGGAAAACACCTCTCCCCTCCCCGGTACCCTCCGTACACACATATACCGTTACAGGGGATCTATTTTCGCGCTCAATGGGCCTCAACCCTAAAACAGGTTGGAAAATCCGAAACCGAATCCAGGTGTGCATTTTGTACGCCACTGTCAACATTATGCGGAATCATCACGAAATGGTCCTCCTAAAATATCCCTCACCAAACCCCCCTCCCATTTCCACAAAAATGCATTTTGGATGCAAACATGCAACCCCATCAACACCTGCAATGGAGGTATTAGTAGACTTCAAACAAAACGCTAGTAATTCTACGACATTCGATGGGTTTTTGTGTGGTGGGAAGGGTGTAAGTTGGGGAAGAGGATCCTTTCCCCCTTCACCCCTTTTAAACCCCTTGAAAATGTCATCCCACAAAATGTAAAACTACGATGACAACCGATGTAAAGGTGAAAGCTTAACTCTAGTTGATGACACACTTAGTTGTCATTTTTGCTCTCCTAAACCAATCAACACGTTTTGTTTCAAGTGTGGAGCTCATACACATTATCCCCTCAAAAAAAACCCGTACGTGTTCATTCCTATCCAACATTGACCAAAAAGTTGGTGAAACATTTCGACACCCTAGTCTATTGCAAAATAATAATTTTAATTATCCACTAATGCTTTTGTGAGCTTGATCACTTCATCGCATGAAATGTGTGAGCGATGGACGCTTACGGATGCAGGAATTTTGCGAGTGAAATTGTGAGGTCGATGGGTGGATGGAAAGTGTGTTGCTGTGTAATGATTCCTCTACTAGCAATGTATCCAATGGATGCACAATTAACCCCCCGGGCCCCGGTTCCTATCCGAGTCTGCATCAGATTTGGGAATTCGATTTGTTGCTATTGATCTTTTTCCTCTTAAAACAACAAAAGCTCGATGTACATTGCGCAGGCTAATGAGTGAAAGCATGATAACGGTGGCAGCAAATGGCAATATGATTAGCTCTCTACAAACTCCCCCTTACCCCAACTAAAATCTACGAGCTGCTCATGCCGTGCCGCCATTGCAACAGGGATTGCCATTAGCATTACTATTAGTACTGTTAATATTATCATTACTGATAGCTAGCACAACACATCCCACAGCAGTGTACGAACGATATTAATATTATTAAAAGGTGTACACTCACACCCATTCTAACTGAAGGATCGATCGAATGTGCGGCAGAGAGCGCGCGGGGAGGTTGGAAACAAGGGTAGGATTTTAATATCGTTTTCTATTTAATTGCAAAACCTGCTCCACTGCAGCCACCGTAGCACCACAGTCAACCACGTCAGTGACGGTGATGATGATGATGATGGTGGTGGTGATGATGATAGCCGCAACATCTGGGCACATATAGATCGAAAGTCAATCCTTTTCCATTTGACAGGACTGCTCCTCAATTTCTTCTCTCCGCCTCGCCCACCACCCCCCAGCCTTCAACTACTTTGAGGTTAGGTTCGTGTAATGATTGCCCTGCTTCACACAGGCTGTGCATGTGGTGAAAAAGTTGAACAGTGGCAATTATGTTGCGCCATGATTTGTTGCGACGAAACGCACGAGTACATACTGTTCATGCCGGCACCACAGCTAGGACAAATGTGCCGCATATATGAGATGTTTATTACGCTTCGGTTTTTGCATCATCGCCTTCCCCCCAACCCCCTCCCAACCCTCACCAAAAGTACCCTTTTCTCTTCCATCGAAGCCGTGAGCGTGCGTCCATTAGCACCGATAGCGTCCTAGTTCGGGTGACAGCTTCACAGCCTTCACAGATCCTGGAACGGAGGACGACCGGAAACATAAAACTACCCCCTAACGGGAATCGGGACCAATGTATCGTCATCCTTCACGCAGCCGGTAGCAAAATCGTGGGAAAGGGAGGCCCTGCTACCGAAGGGGATTGGGGCCAGGTTTTCTGAGGCGAGGAGATGGGGAGCAAAAAATAGCTGCCATCCGACCCTTTCCTATGTGCTCTCTCTCTCCCTTCCACGGCATCATCCTTAGTCGCACCCCTTATGGTGACAGTAATGGCACACAACAGTGTGGGCACATACACACTGTTTGCGGGCGGTCGGGCAGCGGTACTTCATTTGTATTAATTTTCCATTTAATGATATTTGATATGGTGTAATGGTGGCTGACAGTATTTTTTACTGCCGTGTGCTAATTTTGTGAACCATAAAATTTACCATGCACAACAGGGTAAAGAAAAACACGCAGCCTTTTTTTCGTGGTGTTTGGTGTTGCTGCTATGTGCTTTGTGACCATAATGAGCATTAGGAGGAGGAGGAGGAGGAGGTAGGTTCGGGTACTGGGTGGGAAAAATAGATAGGCCGTTGTTTAGGTGATAATGATGAGCAATTCGCCACCGGTTTGGTAAGCAAATGTGCAAAACCGTTTTTGATGGGTTATTTAGTTAAACAACTGTCCCATCAATGGTACTTTTTTCACTGTTGATGTACTGTTTTTTGTCGTTTGAATGTTGCTCATTCCAATATTACAAATGTTATGTAATGTCGATCAGAATTTTGAATTCTAATAGGATTTGGAACGATACCCAGTTTCTTCAGTATTTAATACACATGAAAAGCTATGTAATTTTAGAAAACATCTTTAGCAAGTGAATTTTTCCTATTTGAGGTTTTCATCCCATCATCACTGCAAGTATGAAGGAAACGATCCAACAGACACAAACCCATCCAATGGCAACAATCTAGCTCCAACAACTTCTAGTAACTCCTGCTCCTGCTTCGAAATACCCCAAATTAAACAATCCTCGGTAGATGTTGTATCGCCTATTTGCATACACATTTCTTCTTACATTATAATTATATTTTCGGACAGCTCCCAGGACCCATCTCGGTAGGGGTGACTTTTCATTAAAGGACTCATCCTTCCCATCGAGTTGACTTCTTCCTTTGGCTCGAAAGCACGATCACGTTTCCAGTCGTGTGTGTGTGTGGCATGGGTGAACCAGTATATGGTTTTGTTTAGATAAGGTTTATTTTTCTACTACTGCTGCAATAGCTTTCCTTCCATCTTCATCAACTCTTCCACAACCTTAACCGACCGCCAGAGGTCAGAGATTCGTCAGCGGGCTGGGAGAGCTTCATCGTTCAGAAATCGTCCTCCCACGCCGTTCAGTGCAGCTTCATCAACCGGGGAAATGCGGGTCGGCAAATCTGATAACCAGCAAGATCCAGCCCCAAGAAGAAGTCGATGGGATGTGTTAGTTTAAAAGCGCACCCAGGGCCCATCAGCACCAGAGTGCTCCCGAGTGTGTGTACCCCAGCGGCAAAAACCACTACCAGCGCCATTTAGTCTGAACCATCTTGCACATCAGGTTGGGTTTTATTTATGAGTTGCTTACATTACGGCGTTCCTTTGACTGGACCATCAGCACTCCGTTCTGGGAGCCCGCTCATGCACGCAACCCCCATCCTGGTCCAAATGGAAAGATGACCCTGCTAAAGAAGTCTTCAGCGTATCGGGTTAAGGAGAAGCCGTTTGCATGAGGGCGGACAGGATCTCCTATACCCTGGCCAAGATAAAGTATGAGAAATATGTTTCCATTTTACGAAAACGTGTGCGTTTTGTGGTAGTGCCGTACCACCGCATGGACACCGCACCCTCTACGCGTTGAAGTAAAATGCCCATTTTTAAGAAGCCGCATCAGTGTCGGTAAGGAACGGACACAGCCCTAGAGTTCTACGCAAAAGAACTGTCCAGCCGCTCTCGTAGAAGATGAAGGACGGGCGATCCCGAAACATTGCGGGAAATGGAATGAAAATATGGCTTACATTATTATTAGATTGAGAGGAAAAAGGATTAATTTTCCTTTTTACTTTCGACTCTGACCTTTTTTGCTCTCTGCCCCTCCATCTTGTCCATCCATCTTGCCCTTCTCCCCCCTTTCCAGCCCTTCGTTGAAACGTGCAACGTTTTGACTGCCACCGTTTGCAAAGACGAATAGACGTCCAAGACGCTACAGTTTACCTATTAGGAAAAAGGGTTCACTTGAATTTTGGAAAACTAAAGCCGGCAAAAGGTTGTGGAATGTGTTTAGCTGTGAAGAATGTTAAACTTTCCTGCTTTTGCATCCGGTCCCCTAGTATGCAAACAAGACCCTTGAGATCAGTCAGTCATCAACGGAGCGCCAACGGAGGCTAACCTCAAAACTACCACGGAGCACTGGTGGCTTCTGATCGATCCGTTTCGATTCATTCCTCCTTTTGCGTGCCGAGGTGATTGGGCAAGATTTGTGTACTAACCGAACGCTAGTTGAAAGCAAATATAATACGGATGTGGGTGAGGTTTCCCCCCCCCCCCGGCCGTTTTCCAGTGAGAAATGGGAGTGGTTTTTTGGAGAAAAAGGACTTGCTATATTCTTTGTAAATTTAATATACATTAATCTATCTCCATCCTGACCGGTACCATATTTTTCTTTGAACTGTCCCAGTGAACGGTATCCCACCGGGGGAGGGGAATGATGGGGTAGGTGGGATGGACGGGGAGACTTTCTTATCGTACGGCCTGATTCTAACTTTCCCACGTTGCTAAGGATTGACCACCGTTCGAAGGAAAGGCAATTTGACTAAACCAATATTACCTACATGATGAGTTACCCAGAGCTAAAGGACGATTATGGTCTGGAATAAATCCCTTGGTGAAAGTTGTATTACCCTGGATAACAGAACCATCTTAAACAAGCTCCTGGAATATGCCTTGGAAAATTCCTTGAACTGAGCTTACTATAATAGTTGACTATCAACGATGTGTAATATTTTTACAATTTCTGGATCTGAAAGATTTCCCGAATGGAAAGACAATACATTGGAACACCGATTATCCGGGATTTTTTCAAACAGGGTGTCAGATTAACTGTGCATCTCGGAAAAGACAGTTCCAAACGCGAATCAACTGAGAATTAACTGATGATTATAAATATTAAAGGCCTCAATAGTGCATGATACAACTTGCTGAAGTTTCACCGAACAGTTCAAAAGAAGAGAACCCATTCGCGCAACATAAACGATCGGATTATGGATACAGCAGTACAGAAATGTACCAAACGAGCAGTTTCATCAAAGGCACATGTTTTATTAAATGAAGATATATCGGAAAGAAACGTCCAAAGTAAATCTCCGGTACCCAGGGGTAGCAGCATAAAAAAAAGGGATCCGCCTGTAATGATTCGGACATTCTCATTTTCTTGCACACTTTCCTTCCCTCCCCCAATAAAAAAGCTTGCTTTAAGGCTCTCCCAACGCAGTATTGCCCGATATTTGGTCAAACGATTGCCCGGCAACCGCAGACCAATATGCAGAATCAACAACCCTAAGGATGGATGGTAACATTTTGCTGAACAGTACAAGAAAGGATATGTTGGTGTTTTTTTTCTACTCACCTTCTACTGCTCCTGGCCAATTCCTCGTTGCTGGATGGATTTAGATACCTTCCCAAAGTATACCCAGTTTATGGATGCCGTAGGCACTAGAAAAACAAGAGGAAAACATGGCGGACAAGACGCAAACCGGCGCTGCTCATAAGAAAGATCAATGGTACCGCTTTTTTTGGGGCCAAGTTTAAAGAACGGACGACACCGGAGCTGAAGCTGGAGACGCGCAGTACTTTAGGGAACGACATGGAACGATTCTGTTGCCCCAACAAGCGAATGACCATTCACTCATACCCAATAATGTACGCATTTCTCTTCCCTGCTGTCCAAGCCACATACACACACACACGCTCAGCAATCGCACACAGACAAACGGACAAATAAAAATAAATAAGGGGTTTTTCCGAAAATTTAACTGATCCGGTTTTCCCGCTTTTCTTCACAATTTATATGCACAAAACGTGGCAAACGGAAAGGATACGGGTGGAAAGCAATGGAAGGTACCGAGGGAAAACGTGGCAAGGGAATGATTGAATGGTGAAAGGATTCCCGTAGCAGTTTCACGATTGCACGTCCCACAACCCGTGTGCTGTGGTCGATGCTCTGTGTATGTGTATTTATGCGACTCTATTTGCTTTCACTTACTTTCACCATGCTTCGGTTTCGTCCGACACACCGTACCAAATCCTGTTTGGTTAGACTTTGATGAGTGATGCCGTTGCTATCTTCAAAAAGGGTTCGGGAGAGGGGAGAGGGGGGAACAACAAGGAACCGGGGTGATAGCTTGTTGTGGCGTCTTTTTTGTACATCCACATCCCAACCGGAAAAACCTCCATTTCCCCTTCAAAACCAAAAACCAACCTCCCCAAACCCCCTGGAATAAAAACCCAAGGACTACTGGTCATCCAAAGAAGGACTTCGACCAATTCTTGAAGCATGTGAACTCGTAAATATTTCAAAGTTTTCCCAAGCGAATTACCACTCATCCCTCCCTGCCTTCCCGTTTCGGTGTTACCAAGGGAGGGGAGGAAAGGGTTTTGAGTTTAGGGTCGAACTGACCGAACCCCTTTCCCTGGGCCTGTGCGGTTGGTCACCACATGTGCCGAAGGGAAAACCCTTGCTATTGGGCATCATCTTAAGAAAAACTCAACCCAAGAAAGCTGGAGGGAAATCTCTTTAATTATGAACCATCGGTTAAACGGGCGGTAAACGTGTGTGTGTGTGGCTGTGTGGGTTTAGTCTTTTACCCATGTGTCCAGTCCGGTCGTCTATGGATGTTCTTGTCTTGCTACTCAACAATCTATCAAGACGCCTCAAGACATTCGGACCCCTAAACTATCCCAATCCCCCCGACCCCTCAAAAACGAGTGTGCTCTGTTTGCGCATACAAAATCCAGTTTTCTTTATCTTGCTGCTCAAATTAGTAATTTATAATTCAAACTTCAACTTCGCTCCGTTACGCTACCGCCACAATCTTAACATACCGGACCATCTTAGGGAACTGCCTGCCTGCTATTGGGTACGAACTAGCACCGGAGCTAACCTACACTTTGCGGGATGGGTTAACGGTGTTTCCCAAGGGGGAATTTCTATAGTTGGAAGTTCGCTCAATCTAAGACGATTTATCAGTACCTGCCTGCGCTAGATCATGCCGGACAAAGGAATGGGAACTTGACCAACATGATGGACCGGGTTGGTTTTTCCTGTTGTGCAAAAACCAAATCACAACCGGCTCCCCCTTTCTCTCACCCCGTCCCCCCAATCATACCATTATGCCAAACTCGAGACAATTTTCTTCTAATTAATTATTCACCCAAAAGGAAAACTAAACCTTTTGCCCATCCGGGTGCGGGTCACTGAGAAATGGTCAGATTTGTGTGAGAAATATGATAAACTTACAACGATCCTTGGCACACAACAAACGTGTCCACATGTTTCACCTTCCCACCCTCACCTCAGCCCAAAAGAAAAACCTCAGAACGAAAGGTCCGCAGCGCAAAGTCCAAGCCGGTACAGCCGGTATAACAATATCTGACCAACACCGGGGCACATCCAGGGAAAGGCACCATCTTTCATTTAATCTTCAAACATTCGTCCTCCTGGGGGAATGCCTGCCCTCTGCACCTGTCGCTTCATTAAGGGTTGGGAGCAACTTATGCTTATACCGGTTTTTGCAAATGTCAAAATCTTACCAATCCGGCCCCTGAATGTCCTGTGGGTGGCCAACGTCAAACGCGTCCCAACAGGCCCCAGATTCCGGTGGGTACATTTTACTACTTGCGGAAACTTTCTTTCGACAAAAGGCACGGACAAAAGGTGGATCCTTTCGTCTTTGCTTTTTTTGAGGAGGTAGGGGTTTTGGGGGGAGGTGTTAAGGCAAGAAATGCAAACCCCCATCGGTCCCAAAAATTGGAAGTTTTCCTTCCCGGCACCGAAAGGCCGGCAAAACTATAACTAAAAATTCGGAAAACTTGAAACAAAAACCCTGGCAAACCGAAGCAGGCAATATCCGCCGGAAACGGTACCATTTTGCGATAAGAAATAGCGGCAAAACCCCGGTTGGGTGCTAGTTTTGTACCGCAAAGCTAACGAACTCCCTCCGAAGAAAGTCGAACCCACTTGTTTGGTTTCGCCGTAAGCGGCTAGCGGATGTGCCCGACAGTTGACCAACTCTTGACCAGTTCCGCTTCCGTCGCAAACCGCCATAGTAAACGCCTCTCGGTACGTTACGTTCCGCATCGCACCCGTGTTCAAATAAGGTTTTTGCTTTTGTTTATTGACCAAAACCAAGCGCCGGTGCTTTCTTTTCCTCCGTGGTAAGAACCGAAACGAGTGGCAAAGGCAAAAAGGGGGAAGAGTAGGGGGGTAAATAATTTTCAACTTTACGTTCGATAGTGAAGCGAAAATTTCTGTTTTGAATATTTGATGTATTCACTCCTATCGAGCAACGGGGGACAAGACGCCGACGTCGTTGCCGATGGTTTTTAGTTTATGATCGAAATCTTTTTCCCTTACTGCTAAAGAAGGGTACACGGGTTTTCCAATCACGCCCGTACCCAAAAGTCGTTATCCTGGCGGCGTGGTGTTGTTTAACAGAGTTGCAATACTTTTGATAAGACGTTACTGAGCACAATGTTGCAAGAAGCTAAAGGATATTAGGACTTACGATTGAAGTCTTAGATTCTTTGTGGATAAGTAACTATTACTTCAAGTAATAACTCACAGAGTTGTAATGTTTTTAGATTTAAAGATTTATCAACACTAATCATTTGAGCTGCTTATCGATTACGTTTTACAATTGTATAAATTTATCCTGACACATTAAATTTTTCGTTTAGTACATCTCTTTCCATGCTCAGATGTAAGGTTTTTTTAGAATTAATGCTTCGAAAAAAAACTCACCGAAACGGGTGACTTACGATGGCCAAGAAAAATCGAATAAAATGTATCGAATAAATTTAACAGCAAATTTATCCTTTCGCATAGAGGTTCCTCTCTGTCTTTCTTTTTTTACGTGTGTACGAGCAAAGGGTAAATGTTATTTATTTTATTTTTATTTTTTATTTGAGAAGAATATCCTCACCCCAACACCCGAACGGACACTTGGGATGGATTATGATGATCACAGTCGCATGTAGCTGCCATCGAAGGGTTTGTGGCGCAATACACAATCGGATATGGGCGAAAGTTGCAAAACGGGTTGCGAATAACAACGCGTCTGTTATGGCGTCCAGCACCAAGGCGCATCGGGGTGGTCACCCATCGCAGGATATCTGGTCTAATGTTTTTTTTTATTTCGCTTTTGCTTTTGCCTTGTACCAACCTCTTCGGATATGGGTACGGGAAAGAAAGCAATAAATCAATATGCGGACACAACCAAACCACCTCCCGTTGTGGAGCGCCGTTCTTGGACAGCGCATAGAAGGAGTAAAGACGTGCCCGCACGGGACAGGACATACTTGGGCTAAACAACAACAAGAAGAACAAAAAATCTTCACACACACACGAGCATTCCGAGTAAACCCTTAGTATCGTGACCGTGTGTGTGTCCTGACCTGTAAAGATGATTCCGACGATAGAAAGAGATGGCGGGATCCTGAGGCAACTCAAACTATCTCGGGAAAAAAGTACATCCTTGTGCGCGCAAAAATGTTGGCAACACTGAACGAGGACACACACACACCCTGGATCAAACGGGGGGAAAGGGTAGGTAGGGCTGTATCTTATTCCAGCCGACACCCCATGGGTAGTGGGTAGTACGCGGCCGCTTATGTGCTTATTATTCGTAAGCATTTACCAACTCCCAACCCCCCTTCGATAGGGAGGTCCCTATTCGACCTCCAATCCAATGTCTAACGAGCTGCATAATGTTGGTACAATTGAATGCGCACTGGGAAAAATGAATCCTTTCGATCGTATCGATCGTGCACACACACATACAGTAGAAAGGAAAAACAAAACATTTCCGTAAGAACACCAGCATGTGTGCATGTACAACGGGCAAAGAAGAAAGGTCCATTGCCAAATGCGCGCAAGTACATTGTATTTGCTCCAAATGTCCATACTTTGTTTTGCTTTGTGTATGGTGTTTTTTTTTTGCCTTTCCACAAATACGTGTGAGGAAAGGTTGTGTTCGTTAGTACGAGTTTTGTTTTTTTGCTGCCGCCTTCACACACTGATCAACACTAAGCAATTGCTCAGAAGCACCCTTTTTCCACCGATGGTTCCTTGGTGTATGTATACGCACCTCGTAACACATCGCACTTATCGCAAGTGAGCTGTGCGTTCCGATGGTAAACAGGGCCCGTAACCGTACGATACGGTGCGTCCGACTGTCTGAAATAACAAGGAAGTCGACGATGGAAAAGCCCAAACCCCCCAAAAACCACGGTGGGAGGCGGTTTATCATGCAAGGACAAAGGGAGGCCAAAAGATTCGGACAGGGAAGGATCAGGCGAAAATGGTATGAAACACCACCATCAAGGTACTGACAGCTCGTTTTCGGTCCGGTCGGTAGGATTGGTGCCGTCCATTGTTAGGCGCATTGTTTTGCCATCGCTATCATCAGTCTGACCGCTTCAGCTCGCCTTCACTTACAAACGATGGGGGGGGAGGGAGGGTTTCGTGCAAAATATATCTTCTTCACATATGGCGATTTTCCACCGTACACCATCGAACCATTATTTCATCCATTCGGTAAAGTTGCTTGGGTAGAGTTTATTTCTTACAGTGCTTCAAAATTGAAGAAATACACACAAACAGCAACTCCAGTAAGTGAGATTTTTTAATAACGATCATGTCCTTTTACAAACATTCAACCTGTCTAACAACGATAAAATGTGCCTCTTTCTCCACGTTCCACTCGACAAACGGTTCAGATGAGTCAGTGTGAAAGTACATAAAGTACGTTCCTTCGATTGTGTTCACCATGTGAAGCAGGCAAGAAACTGTGTCTTCCGTACATGCGAACTTTCTTGCGCACTGACAAGTAAACTTCACCGTTCGTTGTTGTTTTTTTCGCCCTATTTCATCCCGGCACATAAAGCAAGACAAGAGACATGGGCTTGGATGGATGGATTTGACCGTTAGCAATTGCTGATGCCATCCTTCCAAAACCTTCTCTCCGAAACATTACATGTACACTCATCCCCATTTCCACCCGGGAGCGGGGGGCAAGATTCTCTTGCTTATCCCTTTTCCCTTGCTCCATCCCTTTTGGTGAAAGTGATAAAGCAAACGGAACAGAACACGTCCAGCACACAGCGCGTGTAATTTCGCTTCGTACGCGTGATGCATGAAGCGAAAAGGGATTGCAGCTGTTGACCGTGATGGTTAACAAACACAGCAAAACTAAAGCAAACCAATTATTATCTAAAGATGATATAATATTTTTTATATTTAAATAAAATATTGGGGTGTTGGGAACTCTCAAATAACTCAAACGAGCTTAGAACTCACCATTACAATAAGAAACAATAAAATATACTTTTACCAATGGGCGTTTATCGCTATAATCGAACAGCACATGGTGCTTTTCCTTTTGCATCATCCCTCTTGGATGTGTCTCACACGGAATAATAATAATGTATGTCAGTACCGAAAACCCAAACGAGTCAACATATTGGGCAGAGTGCTAATGTCTATCTGTCGAATCCTTTGGGATGTCAGGATTTCCCTCCATTTCCCTCCACCGCTGCAAAAGTCCCTTCCGCCCGTTCCGAATTCTGTTTGGCATCGGGCCAACACAGCAAGCGATTGCGGAAAAATCAACGCAATGACGATTGATGTTGTACTTCTTTCTTTTTTTTTGGACTTGCTTGCTATTTGGTGAAAGGATGATACATTCCACCTTGATGCTACCGCTAGTATTATGCGCTAGTCTTTGTGTGATAGGTACAAACACAAATCCCACCAGTTCTGTTTTGTGTTGTGACCACAAAAGGAATCCTGCGTGTGTGCTCAAGTCACCTTTGCCGGGCATTTCCCAAGTGGGAACTCTCCGGACCCAGTTGTGTGGAGAGACACTTTTTGTACCTCAAAAAACCAGTCCGCCCAACCCGTCACTAGCTTGGCAAAAGGTGTGGAGATGGTGGAAATCATTCACCAAAAACTCCGATTCTGGCTTCAATTGTGGAGGGGAAATCACACCAAAGCAATACCAATGCCTCCATTGTGTACGTGTGTACGTAAGCGTACACGTGAAGGCGAACGTGCAAGAAGGAATCTGAACGCCGTGGAAACTCTTTTGCCACCTTTACCGGACGTCACGCAGAGAGCTCAAGAAGAAGGGGATCCACGGTGAGGTAGGTGGAGGTGAAGAAGGCGTCAAGAAGAAAGCAAGCGAGACACAGGGAAAAGACAAGTGAAGACGCAAGACACAAACCATTGAAGGCCGTTTGCAATGCTTCCGAATGGCTCGGTACAGTGGCTTATACACTGGCCATCGGTAAGATGGATAATGTAAACTTCCTCCACACGCTCCCTCTCCCAACAACCTGAATCGGACCTTCGTCCTTTTGGAGGTCCTTTTTTTGTGGAAGCTTTATTGTCTTTCTTTGTCCCCTCACTCTCTCTCTCTCTCCGCTGTAACTCTTCGCTTCGTTAAGCATTACACCATTCCATTGTCTTTCTTTGCCACCATCTTGCGCCACCAATTGAAGGCTATCCCTTTCCTTCAAAAAAAAGGAAAGAAAAGTAAAAGAAAGTGTACAAGAGCTGTATGTACGTACTCACCCGCATCATGCGCTGTTGGGGTTGGGTGAGTCGGGGAACCCTGTACACGAAGGATAGGGGGAAAAGGGTGTTGCGAGTAGTAAATCGGTAAACTGCGTATATGCGAATAGTCCATCCTAACCATCCATCCGTTTCGTCCGATTCCACATGTGGTGCACAGCAATCCCACTACCCCCCCTTTCAGCAGGGACGGAGCTTCCCTTCAGTACCGACAACTCGTTTCTCGCATGCCTCCGGTGCTGTGTGAGCCGCAGTTGAAGATGCGGAGTGGACCTTTATATCATCCTTCTTCTTATCATCGGACATGAGCACAATTACTTTCAGTCGTTTCTTGCCATTATCCTTAAACTTTCGATCCCTTTTTCGCTACGTGTGGCAGCAGCCGAGCCGCCACCCCTCCCCTCCGTGTTCTTCGCTCGTTCGCTTGTCGTGTTCCTTCGTCATCGGCATACATACACGCATACATGCACGCCCAAGTACGCCGGACCGGACGCACGGCCAAGCAAGGCACGGAAGGGATGTACAGTACTCTGGCAACATCTTTCTCACAGCTGAGACGGAGATAGATGGCTGGTTTTCGGTGTGTCTGCGTTCGGATGTGTGTTTCACCATCGGTTTCGGTGCGGTTGAAGGAATGGGTGTGCGATGGACGAGAGGTGGCGAGGGTGATGTTTGTTAGGGGGTGTTAAGACGAACGTATCCTCGGGTTGATTGGATTGGACCGGGCACGTCTTAAGGTGTCGGAGAGGGTACAACGAGACCGACGGTTGACCAGCAGGCAGGGTGTAATTTCGATTTTTCACTTGCTTTCTTCCCCGATCTGGTCCCTCTACCATCTTCCACCCCCAGGATGGGTAAGGATCCTATCCTTCCACAGCTGTGACCCTCCGTTAGGTTTTTGGGTGGTACCATGTGGTGCAACCGCTACCCCACAGCACAGAGCAATCCTCAACTGTCCGGTTCCGAAGGATTACGTCTTGCCCCAGCGCCAACCCCCATTCCGGATCCGGAACCCAAAAAAAAGGATATTACGCAATGGGGAAAAGCAAGGACTTACATGCGAATAGATGGATAGATATGGCTAGATAGTGTATATAGATCGGCGTTTTGTATGTATATGGGGCAAGTTCGATACTGCAAAATCTTGCCTTCCGTTTCGATCCCTTTCCCTTCGGTTTTCGGGTTTTCGATGGTAAATCGAAGAAGCAATGCAGAAGAAAAAACACTCCTTCACCATCCCCGGGTTTGCGCCGAAGAAAGAAAGAGAAAGAACGAGAGAGTTAAAATGGTGAACTTGACGGAGGGACACTTATCTCTTCCTCTCTTGCATAAAGAAGACAAACTTAAAATTGATCATGATATCACGTGGTGGGGACCTTCCTGCACCGGAAATGATGGGATGACCAAGCCACCCCAACAAAAAAGCCACCCTCCACTTTTCCACAATCGTACATCTCCCAGGTCACAAGAAGAATCCATTTTACAAAGCACACATACACGCTCAGTAAAACACGTGTGTATGTGGACTTTCCTGTCAATTGTTCCGCTGGGTTGGGAATAAAAAGCGATAGACGAGTCTCGCAACGTCACCAACTCTAACTGACCAACCGATATTACGATTTATGGATAGTCTTTTTCTCCTCGATGGCGCACACCCTCAAGCCGGTATCCTGCTGAACCGCTCATATCCTCTTCAATATTGCGGTAAACATCAATGTGGTTCCAGCAGGAACTTTGTTTTATTCCTTTTTTTTGTGCTGTTGTATTTCAAAAGATATTCCTATTCATTTGATCAGTTTGTTATTTGATTCTTCTTTATTAGTTTTGTGTATTGTACCTTTTCTGCGTCTTCCGTTCCTGTTCCACAGTTGGCATCGAACTCGGGTGAATGTCATTTGCGAGAAGTGTACTTTACGTGTGTTGGAATCATCTTTCGTTGGAGTTCTAGCTACTGGGTCAAACATCTTGTCTCGATCGATTGAGCAATTCTGTGGTGTATATTCCCATGTGTCAGATTTTTGACTTATGACAGTATTACATTCTTTGAACCATATCCTCCATGGTACGGTGAGATGAATGTTTTTTTTTCTTACTTTTTAATTGCAAATTGTCTCTTTTGCTCTTCTGAAGAAGACACTGTCAATAACACTCCCCAAGCACTCGTCAATTCCAATTCGCACTCTACGGCGACTGAGATAGTGTCAATTATTCTCCCATGAGATGAGGTGAGCCCGGGGTGGTATGAAGTGCGATGGCAGGAGATTGTAAACTTCGATTGATATTTTCATTATTAAAAGCCAATGACTTCGGTACATTATGTCACTGAGGGGAAGGATTTTCTCTGTCCCAAATAAACCTACACTAACGCACACAAAACCTGGGGATGATCGAGTAGAGTGGCATTGGATAACAAGCCTTGGGAGTAAGCGGCGTCACTGAAGACATTCATCACCTTGTTGCCAAACTTCAAACTTAGGTAAGAAGCCCGGCGTACAAAATGTTACTACACCGTCCCGTACCGCACATCCCGAAATTCGTTTAACACGAAACACAACATGTAACATCCATATTTTTTTGTAACAGCTACTCTAAAGCCATCTCCTACCCTTGCGCTCCCTTCCCCAAAACTACCGGACGATAAACGGGGTTATTTGATCGGAAAGGTTCATATCGCTTTTCCGTAAACTATCACCCTTAAACCGCACCGTGGCCAGAACCGTAGAGTGTGGTACGTAATGAAACTTTATCGGGCAAAATATTGTCGACGGCGGACCGCGGATGAGTTATTCATGCCTGTGTAAACAGTTGTGTTCGCTTCTAAAACCTACCCACCCCGTGCGACACATATCCCAGCGGTTGTATCGTCACTCGCTGGGTTGCGGATTATGTATGGATAATTTTACGCAATTCTCCCAATTCCCCCAACTGTATTGGATACAGGCAATAATGGTGTGGCAGAGATTTTTCGGAGGGGGAAATTTACTCGAAAAGGATCTGTTTGCGGAGTAACTGGTTTGTCAGTATGGAAGAGAGCTAATAAAATTTAATTATCTTACCAGAAGAAAGCGTAACACGGAACCTTTACTCATCGTTTCGATGCAGGAGATCGAATCATCTTTATTTTCATTCTAATATCCTCAACACACAGCAAAACATCATCAATTTGGTTTGGAAGTCATCGGATATTTACATTTAAAAAGAATCTAAAAGCACTGTAATGAGCGCATGGCGGACAAACTAAGAAGCAACCCTCGTAGTTGAAAATAGGTCACTCTTGCTTCAAAAACTACTTCAAATAGCTTTACCTATCGTGAAAAATGAATAACTAACATTTGCTGCAAAAAAAAACTACCCTACTACCCACCCAACCCCAGGGTCATGTTCTTCCTGCTTCCCTACCTCTCTCTCTCTCTCTCTTGTCGGTCGTTCAAAATTGGTCAAAGTAAATGAAGAAAGCAAAAAAAAACCACCGGTCATTCCCGGGGTTTGCTGCAGTGTGCAAAATGAACTATCCATCAATCATCGGGTTTTTACAACAATGGCAACAATGTAGCGTCCGAGAAGGTTTAAGGCAATATTCCGATTTCGGTTTTTCGCTAACAGCTTACGAAAAATGTGGATAAAAATATAAAATGCCTGCCACCTTGTGCCACCACCGCTTTAGTGCCGTTTGCGAAAGTCCTGCGTGGTCATTGCTGTTTAGAGGGCGAAATCGATTGATGGACTGGTGAGTTATAAAATATTGGACAACTCGCTAAGGAGGTGAAGTTTCCGTTCAATCATTCTCAATTGTCCAACGTACGGATATTGGTTTCGCCGAAAATGTGTAAGTAGCTTTTATGAGGGTTTCTTTTTTTCCCTCACGCGTGTGTGTGTGTGCGTATATTATTCTTAAATGTGTAAATGAAATGCATTACGGAGTTTTGCTTTTCCAAACTTAAGCGGCATAAATGGGGCAAAATTTCAAGCACATCATTTAATACATATTTTATTACTCTCCAATGAGTATTATGTAGTAGGCAACAGATAACAGACGGCACAAGATGCTTGCGCAATATGAATATGTATATTTTTCCAAGAATATAGTTCCCCGCCGGGAAACTGAACCCTCAAAGCCTTGAAAATAGCTACCCGAAAGATTACCAGCAAGCAGCAGGAAAAACACTATTCTTTCTTTCCACGAACTCATGTTTCGTTCCTCTTCTTTTTGCAAACGTTTGAAAGAAAACGGATTTATCTTGCAAATATATAAAAAAAACCCACTCCTTGTCCATACTTCAATACTAGCACCAAAATTTACAGAAGCAGGAAAACCTTCCAAGCAAGCGGAAGGAAATCCTTCTTTCCCAGTTGTCATCCTGCAGCATAAAGATGACCGTACGAAAAAGTACCATTTTGTTACTATCCTTCCAAGGAAGCTGGACAACAATTGTACAATGGGAGGGAAGAAAAAAAAAGACGACACACAGACGACAATAGCAACAACAACGACAGAAAAAAGCAGCCCCCAAACGGACGTACGATAAGTGAATGTTTGTTATGCAGGAAGGACCTATCGGTCACTTGGGACGATGTTTTTTTCTTCCTTCCTTGCTTCCTTGCATACATTTGCTACACCCGAAAAAGGGGACACTCATGTCACAGAAACGAAGCCTCTCTGCGTGAGCAGGGAAAACAGCAAAAGAAAGAGAAAGATAGGGATGGTGTAGCCGGGAGATATAATGCATGAAATATGGACATCATTGATATTGATACGGCACTATGTAATGGTGAGTGCCGTCGGCCATAACCATGAGCAAGAATTTACTTACTTCAGTACACATTGTGCTGCATATAAATTCATTTGTTGCTCGCTGTGAGTATGTAAATTTCTCAAACATTTAACAAACATTTCATTGCACAACGTCCGAAAACAATAAAAAAAACAACAAAACCTTCATGACAACTTATGTCCCACATACTTGAATCCCCGTGATGGTTGTAAAAGTATTTAAAATTCCAAAACAATTTCAACCATACATCATATCGTACGAAACTATCTCGCTCATGTAACAGACACGGTAAGGACACTCCAAGATTTTCACGCCTTTCGGTCGTAGGATGAAGATTAAAAAGCAAAAAAATAAAACATCACACATTTCAACCACATTCAAACAACATTGTCGCTCATTGTAATGGGACTCCCCGACCGGAGCAGGGAGTTCCCACTTCCACAACCAGACATGCGACTTTTCACATTATGCGAAACAAATTGCTCCTTCATTGCTGGTTTGAAAGTGGTTTTATATAAATTCGTTTCTCAATTCAACTGGAAGATATTAATGGGTGACCGAGTGCGGTGTAAGATTGGGAAGGGAGGAAGTACGCGCCGCTCAGGAGCGAATCGTTCGAACAACCAGTCGCAACGAGGGCTTTCGTAATAGCACTTGAACTGGGTTTTGCAGCTCACTTTTAACTGACCCACCCGTTGCTATTCGCTGTCCCTTTCCCTCCTGCTGGGTCTCGAAAGTCATCAAAAAGCAACCAGCATTCCTTCTCTTTCTCTCTTTCTCCCTTGCTCCTTTTCTCTCTCTCCACCACGCAGATAATAGTGCGAGTGTGGAGGCAAAAATTATTACAAATTTTTATTATTTTATTTATTGCGAAACTTTTCCTTCACTCGCGCCGCTTTGCTCGTAGCCGGGTGGATACAGTTTGATTGTAGGAAAAATTTCTCCGAATTCGTTGTAATGCTTGGCCGGAAGTGGACCGTATAGCGCCCCTACCTACCTTACATCGCATACCCGATGTAACGATCTACCCCCCCCCCCCCCCCCTCCTCCCCAAGCCTTCTTCGGTGGGTGTAACAATTGAAAATGTTTGTTGCACGAGAAGGTTATGCTTGTCAACCGTTTGCTGCCTGCTGCTCTGTATGATGTCCTACTCGGTTGGTTTTGTTCCGCTCTTTTTCTACCCCCGAAACCGCTAGTCTGTTTGCTCTGGGACAATACCAACCAAACCAACATAACAATCGTACCAAAGTGTCGTTACAATGGTCCGGTTTAGTACTTCTTCTTTTTTTTTTTTTGGTTTTGCTTTTCCTCCTGCCAGCATGTGGCTCCGGTGCTGGTGTAATTTATTTCCAGTACGATTTCCCTCACATACACCCACACACCCACAGTATGATATTTCACACTGACTGACACTCGGTGGGCTCGAAGCTTCCGTGGAAAGTGTCCTTCTCGGAAAACAGGCATGCAAAGTCACACCGCATCCGCCTCTACTTACCAGCGGCCAGGGTAGGTATATGGCACCAGGTGGTATAAAAGCGGACCTGGCGGCAGTTGCTGCTTTGAAGGTTAAAATTAGAATAAAACTATGTACCTCTTTCTCCCGGTATTTTTTTTCGGATAGGCTCGTCGCCCCATTAAACACCCCTTCTTTCCTCGCCTCCCCCGACACAAGATTTGTCTTCGAATCACACGAAAAACTGTACGCACCTCTCTGTCTATGTTCCCTCTACCCTCGGTGCCACATTTTCACCACCGATTGTGACGACATTTAGCACACCAAAAAGGCGCACAAACACTTGGACGATGGCGATGGTGGGCTATGTGCCCTCCCCCCCACCCCCTCTCATTTGCTTCCCCAACACACACTCCGATGGCAGAACCATTATCAGGCTCTAATTCGCATCGGTTGCTGTTACTGTTACTGCTACTATTGTTTTTATTCGCATTAAAAAGCAATCCCGAGCAGGCAAAAGGGGGAGAACCTCCCCATTTCGCAGTCAGAAGTCAGAGCCAGTGACGGGGTGGAAGTAAAGTTTTCCAAACAGAGCCGGAAGGACGAATACCACCGAGTGTCCTCCGAGAATGTCACCACTGGTCCGAGAATGATCATTCGGGTTTTTGCTCGGCTAAGGGAAGATTCTAAACCATCTCGCCTCTCACTCCCACAGCAGTCCGATGGAGGCGCCTGGTTTGTCACGATGGAAAGGTGGAAAAATAGAAACCTTCACTTCTTCTTCCTGTTTTTTCTCTCTAACTCTCCACCCTGAATGAAGGATCACACGAGGAGAGGAAGAGGAAGAAAGGAGAAACGAATGAGAAAACCTAAAGCGGCCAACCGCTCAGGGAAAGCCGAAGTTGGGAAGACATTAAAATCCGGTTTAAATGTTTTATTACGCCCAATAATGAGCAAAAGTCTGTGCCGCTTCACAATGCGTCCTCCAAGTGCTGGAGGTAAAATAGCAAAAAAGGGAAAAAGCGACGAACGAAGTGGACGCATTCTTGCTCGTGCCACCCCGCTTTATAGAAGACGGTGATGGGGGTGGAGGACCCCCACGAAAGGCGACGCCATCATGAGTTATGAAACACAACAACAGCGCCATGCCTTTTGCTTTGCGAGTGTCCTGTAACACGCGCCGATCTACTCATCATTCTCGATTTTTCTCGTTCTCGGTCCGTGTCATCGTCACCGCCTGGTTTTTTATTTCTAATGCTTTAAGCATTTTACGCGAGAAATATTCCGAGCCCTTGCACCTAATGCGTTGTGCCTTACATGGGTTTTATTTCGATGCTTAGCGGAATGTTCCTCACAGCAGAGAAATAGACACTGTGTGCATCAATGTTATCGCAAAGTATAATATTCGTTGCGATCGATCGCAAAATCGCCCTGTTTTTCCGCAATCACTTTTCCTTGGGGCCCCGGGGGGGGAAGTGCACCATTATGCAATTTCCTTTCGACCCGAGTGTGTGTGTCTGTGTTTTCGAAAAAGGCTCTCGTAATTCACCTAAAACACCCGAATGCATGCGCACTTCCTTGGTGTGGAAAGGATGGGTTGCTAGCCTCACACCCCTCCTTCTTATGGGAATGAAAGACTTAACACTGCTTGTGGCCAATTTCAGTTTTCCACCCTTTCCAGCACCACAGCAACGGCTCCGCTCCATTTAATGGTGAATAATATGTTTGCGAAGCTAATAATAGCATCCGTACCGGGTTATCTTGCCGTGCGCCATTATAACCCTGTCGTTGCAATTGCAGATTCTAAATTCAGCAAACCACCGCCACCGTTTCCTTTTTGGAAAAGGTATTTTCCAACCGTGGCATTACCATCGCGAAGGTCAAACACATTAACGGTAGGGGTTTGAAGCAGCGCTGCTGACTTACCTTACAAAATGTGAGAATATGCGAACTGTCTGTGGACGTGAGTCCGGGCCCAAGTCTAATCGGTTCCAAATTGCACACTACCACATCATCGCACTGTGAATTCGCGCACACGTTGCACACTGCTAAACACGCGCCCAACTCTCTCTCCCTTCGTTCACTGGTCGCCGAGACCTGTCGGGTTTGAATGCATCCGTTTTTGATGGTAACGGTGCTGCTTCAAAACGGCATTGCAGATGATTGGGTAATATATACGCGCGACCGATGGATGCGTCCACCATCGTTCACGGGTTCGTACGATCGGCCCTAGCGTCTGCCGATGGTTTACTGACTGCCACTGCAACTGATTTCCCATCCCGTCCGTTCGTGTCGTAGTTGCTTTGCTAATAAAGCGGCGAAAACGCGGTTTGAAAACGATGGACGTACGGCACACCGGGCAGGACTATCTTGGACTTGGGTTTTTGGCATACAAAATCCATACATTTCGGTGCCGTCACCGTATGGTGCTGCTCACTATCATAGATCATGAGGTGCGAAATTTTGAGAATGCACCAGAAGTTTCGATGGTTCATAAATCAGTCGAACAAAATTACGACCCCTTTTGCGTCTCCCGGGGGGTTGGTCAATGGCTGGGTGTTTTTGGGTTAAATCAACCTCGGCGGAGGTGATTGCCGTTTCGCGGTTTGCTGTACCGCCATCTTTGTGGTACAAGAATCTGTTTAGTATCGATTTTTCTGCTGCATTATGCAGTTAATCGAAATTGCCCGAAACAGAACTCACATACTACAACAACATTAAAAGTGTTAAGGGAAAATCACCCCCTCACAGAGAGTGCTGGCGCTTAATTGTTTATTTTGCAATTATATAAACAACGTTCAAAACACTTAGAAAAAAGGTACTTGCTTGGCTAATTTCTTCAAAAGAAAATAGTTAAATTTCCCACTTAAAAGCATTAACATTTGAGCACGCAAGAGAGAGAGAAAGACCAGGCGTCTCCATTGCACGATCTCCATCCATACAGCTCTACAACATTCCGGATTCCTTTCTAATTAATGAAATGCTTCCATTAACTGCCATTAAAACTCTAGCAGGAAAAAGCAGGACATCGGAAGGGCCCTGCTAGTGCTAAGTACAGGCAGCGGAAGGGGTGGAAAAACGACGGGGAATGAAGGGGTTTATCCCAACCATTAACCCAATGTGCCGCTTTGTTACGCACATTAAAACTTAACCTCTCGTCGTTTCGCACCATCCCGAATGCTTAACCCTCCCATCATCCCCCCTTCTACAAGGTGAGGAAAGGAATGGCTAGAAAGTGGTTGGGAGATACCTCCACCGAGCATTGTTTTATTACCCTTTCGCGGCACACAGGGTGTGTCCGTGGAATCCCATCCACCGGGAAAATGCGTAATAACTCAAATTCGAAAGGTTACTTCCTTTTTTATTTTTTGAGAACGCAAGATTTACATAAAACTACTACAACCATCGGTACCGTTCGTGCCCGGTGGATGGGTGGAACCGGAAATAAACTAAACAGTAACAGCGACAGTTGGTAAAAGCGTAAATCGACAGCGCAAATATTGACGAGCAGCCGACTCGTCCACGGGGTGGTTCCCTTTTCACTTCATCCCTCCCTCCACCCTGGACTTTTCCTGGGCTTTTCTTCCTTTTCCATCAGTTGCGAATGCTTCCCTGGGTAGAGCGTAAAGCTCGAAAACGAAATCGAATCGTCGCTTTATTTGTTGATTATTATTTTGTATCCTTCCAAATGTACCCACCGTACACCCAAAAAAACGGGCCTCATTTGTTACACTTGTTTGGTTGATTAATTTCCTCGCTACTACAACCGAATGTACTGATACTTTCGCTACCTATTGGTTTGCTCCATTACGTTAGATATCGCTACAAAAATGGGGTTTCAATTTTGCCCTTACAAATCATAAACCTTCAACCCTCCCGAGAGCTCCCTCCTTCTCCTCCCCGCCGACACCGATCGATTCATCAGATGGATATTATTTTGAATTTCATGATTTATTACACGCAAAAGGCCAACTTGCTAACGGTTATTACCCGCGGACGGTACAATGAAGAGCGACGGACGATTTTGAAAATCGTCGATTATGTATTGAAACGATTCAGTTTCCCAGCGTAACGTGCCGGTATGGTTTTTCACCCGCCAACGTACCGAGGGAACAAAAACGATCAAAGCGATACCGCTTCGGTGGAAACTTTTTGCGGGTGTGGGAAAGGATACGGAAGGATTGGCATAAAGTATGGGTGCCTCCCGATTCGGTAATGCTGTTGTTATTAACGAGAGTTTTACCCCCCTAAAATGCCCCTTCTCCCGCCCCTCTTTCAATTGTTCCCTCTATTTATCTCTCGCTCTCGTTCCTTCATTGACAAGGTAAAAACAAACGCCATTAACCCATTTGTTCTTTGCCAAAAAAAAAGAAATAAAATCATCCACCGAACGTTCTATTGCTACTTAGCCAATCCGTTATCTTGTTGCCTTGTTGCCCACACTCGTCTTGCTCCTGGTGGCGCGACTCAGCCCAACAGTAACACAACCCTACCACACCTCACTTAGCTTCGGTTTGCTTCAGTGAGTTGGAAATATTACGCTCGTCGAACATTCGAACATTCGCGGAACGTGGTGGTACGCGGCTTTTCCAACGAATTTTCCTCCATTACTAGACTAGCGTTGGGAATGTTCTTTATACGTTCGCGCGCTCGTGTGCGTGTGTGTGTGTGTGTGCGTATTTTAGTTTGTACTAAATGGCCTGGTCTGTGTTCACTTTTAGACAATTTACAACGACTCCCCGTCCCGTTGCAAAATGGGAAATAAGACGATATTATTTCATGCCGGTAATTACTCTGCCGTCTGGTGCGCTTGTTCCCGCTTGTTCGCACGACAAAGACACCCAGAATCACTCCTTTTTCGGGTTAGTAAAATGAAGGAGGAAGAAGAAGGAAGAGGGAGGGGGGAAATGTGGCATTAATGTTCGTCCTTCAAGTACACGCGCCCCAGTAGTGCTGTACGCTAGCACTAAATCGAACCGAGTTCGGTGTGGGAAAAAGGCAAAAAACCAACATCGGCCAAAACCTCCCCGCACAAAACGTTGACATCGGATGGGCCGGGTCGGATATTTTTTTGTTGTTGTTGCTTTTCGTCCGGTCGAAAATTAATGGTAAAAGTTCCCATTTTCTTGGCGAAGAAAAACCTTCCAATTTTAGAATTAAATTTACCACCACCCACTCCGATTTCGTCTTCGTCTGCAAAATCAAACCACTGCGTAATGTCTTCTGCGCCGATAACTCATCCCATTTTCACTAGCTGGTTGGTTGGTTGGTGGACAAAGGCGCGAAACATATCTTGTGCACAAAACTAAGACACACACTTTACAAAATGGTGAAGAGTTTCCCAGGGCTCGTTCCCTTTTTTGCTGCAGAAGATTGCTTCCGGTTTGGTTGACCGAAGGAAAATTCACAATTTTTAAGTTTGACAAAAAAGGGGAAGAAACTGTTGACTTTATTTATACTTGCACATCCTTCTCTTTCATCTGTTTCTTTTCTTCCCCAACCCTCTGTTTTCACCTTAAGTGAAGTAGTGGAGTCTTCGCTCTTACTCTCTCTTTTTCGCTCTATTTCCCAGTGCATCCGCTGATAAGCAGAGCGAAAACTTAAATCAATTGTCGAGGAAATTCCTTTTAATTTCTAACTCAATAAATCAGAAACGATTGTGTTGAACGGTTTGCCAGGTTCTGCCGTGCTTATCGTGGTGTGCCCTTGTCTTTCGCCTAATGGCAACCAACAAGCACCATTAGCTTTTAGCGACAGAAGCGAACCCTGGGTGCGAAAGGTCAAGCTGCGAAAGGTAAAGACTATTTGACAGACCTGGTGGAGAGAAGAAAAGTAAAAAACAGCAACAAAAATCGTAAACGAAACGAAAAATAAGAATCGTCTTACAACATTCCACAAGCAAACAATATTATGCTTTTGAAAAAACAAATTTATATCACCTATTTGAAAAGTCAATGTTAGTTTACCTTTTGCCACAGTCAAAAAAACGACTAAAAGAAATACCAAAAAAAAGACATTATCGCTTCAGCCCAAAACAAACCAACAATCAATCCGAAAATAAACAAACTCGTTGCATGCAAATGATTGAAAATGTTAATCACGACACGGCGCGTGCAATTTACCTTACGCGCGGCCGAGAAGCGACAAAGAGTGGCAAAAGAAAACAATCAAACACACTCATTAAGCTGGTGTTTGGGGTTGGGGTAAGGAAACGCACGGAAACTAGTAACCCATGTACCCCCGTTGTGGACCTCCAAATAGTAAAATCGAACAGATCCACCCACCCAGATCATGGGTTGTTGCAGACGGAACAAGGCTAGCACACGCTATGGTCGTTTAATTCGCAAAAAAGGTCCCAAAGAAACCATTTACCTTCGTGGAGGATAAAGGAGTGGTTTTTGGGTGGGATTGAGCGAGGAAAAGCTTGAGGGTAGTTTACCGAGGTTTAGTAAAGAAAGGCTCACCCTCGGTACACCGAAACGGTAAATGGCATCGAAAAAACCAACCCCCCTTTACACATAAAACAGTTAGCAAACCAAAAACTACGGGGCCCCAAAATGCGTTTACGAAATCAATTTCAACTTTGACGGCGTGTCCTTTCGGTTTTGGGGGGCGGGGGGAGGGTGTACACACTTTTTCATCCCCCCTTTTTCTTGTGCCTTTGGATGTATTTGTGCGTGTGGCAAATGTTTTAAACGAACGGAAACTACACCCCCTCCTCCCTTAATTCGTCTGGCGAGCGGAACCAACTTCACCGACTAATAATCGGTGGTTCAAAAAGGCAAAAAAACACTACCGCATCAAGGGCCGGGTAATGTTGGCCAGCCTAGGATAACGGGGGGGTTTAGTTTGGTTAATTATTTTTATTATTACGCCTTCAGCTTGACTTACCACCGTTGTTTCCCCATGTAAGTTTTCCACCCCGCAGACAGAGCTTGTACGATGCTTTCCACCCCACTGGGCGGGTCGATTCGATTTTGCGGGTTAAGATTTTTGTTTGGCGTGATTTTTCGGTAGAAGACAAAACGCAAGTTCCGGACATAATAGGGGTGAAACGGGGTTTGGTGGGGTTAATAAAATAAATGAAAATGGCGTTTCACTTACACCCATCCGTCGGGTACCAGCGCAAAGACGGTTTCGTCCACCCTTTTTTTTACGTTCGCATGAGGACATTAATGTACTTTGACTAAAACTTCCGTTTTTTTCCTTCCCTCCCGTCGTAACGGTACGCACCCCCCGTTGGATGCCACCCCCCGGGGGGGTGGTTTGTTACAAATGTCTCATATGGACGCGTCACCTTTCACGTTCTAGGGCAATATATTGTTCTTCAACCGTGGAAGAATACTGTGGAAGGTTTTTGTCGTGCTGTTGATATAGCCGCAAACAGTGACGTTGGCCACACGGACCCCCTCTCCGGTGGCCTTTCCGTTACGACTTTCCTCCCCAAACCCAGGGTCATAAGGGACACGCATTTACGTTTCGTTTTTCGGTCCTGCCTTTCTTGATGAAACTAATCACGAAAGGTTGATTTCTTTCGTACCAAACGACTTCAGCGTGGGGCGAACACCCCTACCTTCCCCCTTTCCTGGTACCGGGCATGTCGTACCCATTATTCTGATTATTTGGTCTCGTTATTTTTGGACCCCAGTGTGTTTCCCTTGAGTGAGAAAGGAAGTTCAAGAAGTAAGAAAACATTTTTGTTTTGGGGAGGTAATTGCATTGACTTTAACCAAATTAAACCGCCCAACCAAAATAGGTCGGAACTTTATTCTTCAAATGTGGGCGATGGTGAGCGTCACACGCTTTCCCGTAAGGAACATAAATTACCATTGGAATTATTTCGCTTCTCACTTGCTCACTGCATAGTAATCGTGGTGCTTAGCAAGCGAATTGTGGACGCAAGTTGAGATTCGGGTTTGCTCATTTGCAAAAATAAATCATTCCCTTGAACTTATTATCCCATCCCCAGAGAGGGGGTTGTGAGGAGGAAGGGAGAGGGGTGCGATTCCGGGTTGCACTGAAATAAATCCACCCCCGACATCCTCTCTCTTCCCACAAAAAATCTTTCCATCGCTAATGCATCGGAAGTGTATTAAATCATTGAAGTCCAGCCGATAAGGCCTCTCTTCGAGAAGTTATTGGATTGCACGAAAGTCTCCATGCACGACAACCACATTGACATTGATCTTGTGATCGTACTTTACCAGCACGTATATCAAGCCCCTTTTATTCCGTAAGCTTTAATGAGTTCGGTTTCTATCATTCGAACAATTCACTTCGCTTCCTTCCGGGATATTCTCTCTTTCTCTCTCTCTCACTCTATCCAAAATCTTTCCTTCCGGCTGACCGGCTACATTTCATCGTTTGTGTTTGTTTAATTTATTATTTATGTATGTAGATATCGGAATTATGTTAATCTCTTTCTACTGCTTTCATCGAACGATTGTGTTTGGAGGGGCGTGGAGGTGGGAGGTGTTGTGTGTCAAACTTTTCCACCCGTCCAAACAACGGTCCAGCGGCAGGCGTTAATCGGTAACGCTTTTGAAGCACAACTTCTCCGGTTCGTCATCGAGGGTTTCTAATCGAACCGCAAAAGCAAATGAAATATTTGCCGTCAATTATGTGATGAAAACTGAACCAGTACACACACACACACACGTGCGTACAAACATCGATGGGCTTAAGGGTTCGATTGTTTTTTTGTTTTTGTGTTTTGCCTCCATAAATTCACTCCTTCATGCCTAAATCACACCATTACCATAAGTTCTAGCAGTTTGGATACGATCATGCTCGCGGACGGGTATTTCTCTCTCTCTCTATCTCTCTCTCTCTCTTTCTCTTTCCATCGTCCTGCTGCATGCTCAAGTTAGCAATGATTGTTTCTCCCATTTCCCTTTCCATTACTATTGAGAATTAAAGAGAGAGAGAGAGAGAGAGAGAGAGAGAGAGGGAAAGTCATTGTACTAAATTTACTTCCCCAGCTTTCATAACGTTTTTCCTTCCCTCCATTTTCTCTTCGGGTATGATTTCGAATACCGTTTCGAGGTCCTTGAATTAAAGCTTCCACCCCGGCCGGGTTGGAAAAAGCCCGTCACTAATCTTCGCTTGTCACAATATTTGAACTTTTCCGTTCTGCAGGGCTTGGTTTGGGAGGAAGGGAAAATTTATCGCACACCCCTTTTTTTTTGGCGATAAATGTGTGAATGTGTTGACTGGAGATGCTTTTGCGGAGTTATTAAGCACATTATTTATTGGCACAAATCATGAACCGTGACCATCTCGATAAGATGTGCCGATGTGATGTGAAGTTTATGATTTGTGGTATTTTTTGCAATTACTTTCTAATACATGAAGGGTATAAATTAAGTCCTCCACTTTGGGTACATTGGTACATTACTTATTGAACAATGTTCTCAATGTAGGTACATTTCTTCATCCATCAAAAGCGCTTATTCGCAACACACCTCACAATGACTGTAATGACTATAGTTCACCGCACTAGATCATTAGACCACCGAGAACCGACCAGATAGGTGCAGGAAATACAAAGAAACAATCCATACGCAAGCAAATAACAACACACCCAAAAATATAGTTCACCCCAAAAAAAAAGACAAACCAACAAGTTCACGCTTACGTCTTACGTGGCTTTACGGCCATTATTATGTGCCTTGCCTCTGCACTATTTTGGGGGGGATTGCTTCAGCTGTCCTTCGACCGGGTTGAAACCACTTTCTTCAATTTATCCTGACCTAACATTTCCTCCTTTTCCCCTTTCGTCCATAATCTATCGTTCGTCAGGTTTTGCTGGCCGGCATTCGACGGGTACGACGATACCGAAGCGCCATGTTTTCTGGGTGCGCCATCTATTTCCGCTATTTCGCGCGGCTTGATAATAGATTTGGAGGGGAAGGGGGAGTAGAAAGGAAAAAAAGGGGTTGGAAAAAGCAGTGGGCAGTTGCAAAGGAAGTTTACAAGCCCGGGGAAGGTGGCCGGTTTTGTTAACGTTAGTTTGTTTGTGTATATAAATTCACCTAAATTAATTTAATTGAAGCAACCGAACGAACAAAAACACCCACCAAAAACACTTTCAGTACATTTCGTATTTGGAAGTGGAGTTGGGGGTTGGGGGTGGGTTCGGAGTTAGGGTGGGCGTCCATTTATTCTTCCGATTCTGATCCAAAACCTTTAGCCATTGTGGGGGAAAAAGAGAAAAAATAAAAGTAGTACCAGTATCTTCCTTTGCCCGGGTGGTAAATTACGCTAAAAGGCAAACGCAATTTTGACTGGACGAAAACAAAAAAAAGAGAAAAATTTTAATCAGAGTAAATTATGTATATATTTTTTCTTCCATCACTCCGTTTGAAACGATTCGAGGATGCCATCATGCTACCATTCGGCGCTAAACCTTTTTAGAGTAGCATCCGAAACGGTCAGACCGGTGGAGAGTGTTTTTTTATTTGAATTCTTGGGTGGCGTTTTCGTTTTTTTCCTCCCTGCCGTCTAAAGTCGCGTTGGAGGTGAGAACCATTCCAGTACTGTCTTAATACCGTTTTGGAAAGAATGTTTTTTTTCTTTCTTGTTGTTTGCTTCCCCCTAGCTTCAACTCAATAGTTTCCAGAACACTACGAGTTTGTTTACTATTTGACTAATTTTTCTATTCACCACTCAATGTTCCGTTTTTCGCTCCGGCTCCCCAACACCGAAGCTCATCATTGTTTCCACAAATTAACCGAAACCGCCCGCCGGGTAAACAACACAAATAAACAATACATTCGTGTTTGGAAAAGCTCACCCAAGCTCACCAGAGTGAGGCGCGCGTTAAAAGAAAAACAAATTTGCATTTGTATTGTTCCTAATCTGAGCTGTTTCTTCAACGATCAGCCAACTGTTTTTTTTTGGGGGGCAAAATTTTAAAAAACAAATAGAAGAAAAATTTAAAACACCTCGATCATGCTGTGAAGAACATGAGCGGCCGGCCGCATTCACATTAGGATCGTTTCTATGCGAAGTTGAGGCTACAAAATAAAAAAAATTAAATCAGGAAAACAAAATCTATACACAAAAAATAAAAATAAAAAAGATGAAAATTTCCCCCCTTTTTCCGCACGAATGTACCCGCCATACTACAAAAAGCTCAATCACAGTTGCTGCAGTTCGTAAAATGAAAACCAGAAAGCTCTCGCCCTTCGTTCGCCGTCAAATTTCGCACCCTGCACGCGGTTTACAAGGGTTCCCCCCCCAACCCCCCCTCTTTTTTCAACCGCAAAAGGACGAAAAGTTTTAATCGTTGCCCAATAGTACCGTTTTTTGAGGACGTCAACGACAACGACGAACAACGGCAGTGGGATTATTCGAAATTTATTCAAATTATGATTCACTTAGCGAAACTTCAAACGTTCCTTTCGATATACTTCCGACGAATTTCCCTCCCCTGCCTTCGGCCTCACAGCCACACATACGCTTACACTTTCTCTCTACGTCACCCATTTGTACAGGAGCCATCCCACCTAACGTGCACACTAACGGCAACTCACCCCCTCCCCCGGAACACGGGCGTAGTTTCTTGCCACCGAACGAAAAACAGGCGAAACCCTTGACGATGGAGACGCCTGTCAATGGGATGCCAATTGGGGTTGTGGGGCGGGGAGAGGTAGAGGCGCAATAGGATTTTAATTCAAATGTAAATAATTAAATCATATCGTACCCGATGAATTTCATCTACTGCGTCTGGAAGTGAAATGGAGAAAATAGACGAAGGGGGTAGCGTGCGGTTTGGGGCGGTTTGGGGCAAGGGGAATGAGGGGGTGTTCTTTTAAGTGTCTCCAAATGCTTCCACATACACATAGTGGTGTGCAATAAAACGAGACAGTGAGCCATGTTTCGTGTTCTGTATGTTTCAGTTCTGTTATTGTCTTTTTTTATATCATTAAAACAAATTCCGCAACCCCCGGCTTTCCGACAATTTGCTTATGCTAGTTTGAATCAATTTTCAAATTGAAGGCTCGCCACGTTCGCCTTAATGTTTTATATTCCCAATCACTTTCTGTCTAGAAAACATATTAATACACATCAGGAAGAGATTTTTGTCCCATTTGGGACATCGGCTTTTGCATTCGTGTCACCCCCCTTTCCAATGGGGACCGACTCAAGACCAACCGTCGTACCGTGTGGCCGACTTTTCCGTTTTGCTTGCTAATATTCACTTTTATGCTTCGTCTGGCATCACCCTTCATTCTTCCCCTGTTCGGAGGAAGGCGCTTCGATCATTCGAAAGCATCCCGCCTACTCACGCATACACTTTATACGACTTGCTCCACTCTTCAATAAACATCAGTCCATGCATAACTCCGCCAAGAACAAGGCACAGTTCGAAGGCACAGCTTCAAAAAACCCCGAGAACCCTTCTGGATATTGGGCCGTAGGCCCTATAACCTCACACAGATACAAAACTGAGAAGCAAAGATGTAGCTTACAGCAGTATCCGAACGAGGGTGGTGGGGGGGGGGCTTGCTTCAAGACATTACAACCCCGTACGGCAAAAACCCCGTACATGATGGTATGAACCATCCCATCTACTCCACCGGAATGGATATAAATAACTTTGCCGATTCAATATTTAAAATTGAATATATTTTTCAATATTAATAAAACTATCGCATGGTGCGCAGCCGCCTGATAAGCGAATGTGTCGGTGGTGGGAGTTGCCTTGCCAAAGGACCGTTTCTATCGAAACCCATTCGTTGTTCGCCGGATGGTCGGTTTCACCTCCTTCCAGAAAAACCGACGTATGTGGTATTATTGCAAATCATGGCCTTTTTACTATATTGTGTAGTTTCTAAGCTGAACTATCACCCGTATCCGATATCGAAGCGTCTTCAATCGTACCCGACCGGTGGTCTTTGTGGGGATAAGCGGCCAGCAGACACTAGATTGGACTTCATTTGCGCATTTTGCCATTCGCCATCCGACCGGCGTTGTAAACGTTTGCAAATAAAGTCTACATCGTCCGTGGGAAGCACTGGGCAGGCACGGGTAAAGAAGTTACCGAGCAAAACTAATATCCGTAATGACTGAAGCCTACATATATTGGAAAGGCAAAAGACCAACAGAGATGCTTATGGCCGATGGATGCGATTACTGTATGGACAGCAGGTTCTAAACAATAGAGAAACAAGAAGTGTAAGGATTTATTAAACATGACCATACCCCTGTCCCGGAAGTACCCGAAAGTGCAACAAAAAGGGGGTCAATCCTGGCAACGGAGTGCGGAGATCTTCAGTATAAAGATCATTCCTATTTGCTGGCTAACGCTTCGTGGTAATCGTCTTGTTGTCCGTTTTGTACAAGAGATGCTCTGCTTGCACTACTGATACAGTTCAAGAATGTGCCTCTTTTCGTCTGATACGCAGGACCCTCCGAATGGCGCACTGTAGTTTCCAACCTCACGTTAGTCCGACCGAAGGAATACACGAGATGATCTCAATTTTCATTATGTCATTGCTTATAATACAGCAAAAACTAACCAAACTGTCCCTTTACTTGGCCGGCTGGACATCAGGGCACAACGCACAGGGTTTGAATGTCTAATGCCCGCTGTTTAACAATCGCCTGCAAAGAACCTTCTCGATAACGATACCGGGGACTAGCAGCAATAGTTTTAATTTTATTAAAAATTTCTTCAAACCACCATGCGCCTTAGAAAGCTGGGGACGAAGCACGATTGTTTGAACGCATTTTGGTCCAGGGCTTCCGGACCTTAAAACACCATTCGCTCGGAACTAGTTTCGTCTAATTTTGCATCCCGCAGCGAAAAAGGGAGACAGCCAAGTCTCCCAGATATCCTGAGGAAGAAGTCGCTTGTACAGAAGGGAAAACTTTCGGTACACGGTGGGTATAATCAAGTAAGCACTCCACTGGAGATTGCTAGTAGCCGAGGCGGAAAGTGGCCAATTTTCGAAGACAGACAGATGGACGGATGGTTAGGAATAGGATTTAGTTTTATTAAATTTTCACCCATTCACCCGACCAGGCAGACCGGCAAAGTTGGTTTCCGCGATCATCCTCAACGGTTGGGTGCGGAAACGGGAATCGAAATTGGTACCAGGATGATCCGTAGTGTATCCGGTTTTTTTTTGTTAGGTTAAATCTTGCCCAACGTAAGGATGAGGATTTTCATTGAGTTTTCGTGGTAGAAGAAACATCACAGAGGAGAGTAGATTTTTTAATGCAGCAATGAGAAATTGTTTTTTTGTGGCAATTGTTAGATATACAAGCTTCAATACGTAGCTATTAGACATGAAGATAAAGAGGAAGTAAATGTTAAAATTAATTAAACCTCTTTTCCGATCAGTCTCCGCACTAGTTTACCAAGAAATTTTCCAGTGAATATTTTACATTATGATAGTTGACAATCCAAATGCATTGCAATCAATCTCCTAAATCTTAAACATGGAAAAAGAAACGCCGGAAATAAGCTCGATACAGCAAAAGGCTTACAATTCGATAAGGCAAAAAAAAACATAACCTCTATCGAACGAGGAAAAAAGAAACCCCAAACCATCGTCTTGATGAGCGTGAACGGGAATATATCGCGATTGGTAAAATCAATTACTTGATTGTGTTCACGTGCTACGTATTTGACCCTGGACATGCACCTTCCTACCAATTGTCCCAACGGACCCATCGGTGGGCGTTAGTGCACTGTGTAATGTAGCGTAACCTAGGGGGAGCCACACCCGACAACATAACCATCACCATCGGCCGTGATTTGCTTGATAAGGACCCACCCACACGCGCGGGAGGGGGCTAGAGGGCGAGTGAAATTGTCCTTTCGCATTTCGGGCGGGCGAAAGTAGCGAGAAGTAGCGCTGATTTGACGTGAGCTTTTAAGAAATTGACTAATGACGAAAAGAACCCAGTCCAGTATTAGCGACTCCAACGGACGGTGGGATTGAGGGAGTGTGGGGAAGAAGGGGCGTGATAGGTGTAGTGAGGATAATTTTTTCCTCCAACATTGTTTTATTCCATTAGCCCGAATAAATGTTTTGGGGGGGCTTTTATTTTTTTGGGAATGGGGAGAGAGAGTACCCCAAAAAACGGGTGTTTTTGTTTCTTATTCTGTAGCTTCTTAACAGCGAAGCACAACGTCTAATGTTTAACGGACGCGCACACTGCTTTGCATTCGAAATGGAATTCCCAAATTGTTACAATAAAAAGCATTAGCGAACCGCGGCAGTAAGACGCGTTTAGTAACGTAGGCAAACAAATACACCGGTGCTATCCAAACAGATCAAGACGGCGCTGACGGAGGGAACAAAACACACACTGCCACCCACTGGAAATAATACCCTCGTCAAACATTTTTCCACGCGGGCACTGATAATTTATGCGATATTTTTGGTTTTTTTAGAGGGAGTTTCTGACTGTCTCTCTGTACCTCTCTCTCTCATCGCATAATCGCACTTTACGCTTACGAGACCTTTGGTGAAGGTAAAACTATTCCCTCATTGGGCATGTAGTTTGAATAATTAGAAAAAAGTCATCATTACCGGACAGGGAAAGCGTTTCTTCAAAGGTTCGCCAAAAAACAAAAAACCCACCCGCCTGTGTGTCTGACGCGGCTAGGTAAAAGTCATCGAGACATTTGAAAAAAATGAGCCCTCTACACGCAGTTTTCCTATTATGCCGCTTATTAGTAAGGTTCTACGTGACAGCCACTTCTACAGCAAAAAAAGAGAATCTCATTAATGCAATGCTAACAGAATGTTTTTTTTTGCTCACCCAACTTCTTCGGAAGCTAATCAGTCTTAAGAAGGACAAGAATGATGAGAGCGGCGAATGGAAAAAAATCTTTTCTATATTTAAAATAATTTCGCTACAAAGAATGTTTCTGCCTTTAAATCACTATTTAACGTTTCATTTTATTATGCAAAAAAGAGATTTCAATTCAATTTGATATCTGAATAGCAAAAGAAAAATAGTTTGTTAATTAGCAATTAGTTTGTTTTTTGTTAGTGAAAATCCACATCGATCACGAGATGTGAAGAATTATCTTCTCCACGTAGCCGTCGTGTACTTAGCAACATGCACCTCCACCACCGATCGATAACGTTAGTGATAGGGGATGTAGTGAAATTGTTTTCTAACGAAATGTCTTCTACCCAATGCGCAGCGGAAATCCCATTTCCCCACCGCTGGATAGGTTTTTCGACCAAATGATAATTGGAAAAGTTTTGGTATCGACTTGGTACCGTGCCGAACTCTATCCCGGCCCGACAGGACATACCGGGTTTTACGTAATCCTCATTGCGGTACACAATGCTACGCGTGAAGGTATTGTGATGTTCGATTTGATTTCTGTTCTCCGTAACGTTTTATGTATGTCCTTCATTAGCCCTGCACGGGGCTAGTAACGTTCGCGCAAAGCCGATCGCCAACGGTAGACTTTGAGGCTCTCATCACCGTGAAGCTCTGCCTCGTCTAATGAGCGTATGTGAGCCCGGTAAATTAATGTCATTATTGCTAATTGAACAACAAATGGAGTGCCAAAATCGGTACGGGGACGAAACTTTTCACTCGCAAAACTGACAGACTCGATCGCGTCGTATCGAATGCCCGCCAAATAATGTTCCCACTGAACCGCGCAGTACGCAGTGGTAAAACAACTTTTGCACGTTTCCACGAACCGTTGGAAATGCAAACAGATTTAAAATTAGAAATTACGTTCAAATCCACATCTGTATCGTGATGGTGACCGCACACTTCCGCTCGACTAACCAGTATGTAACCGGGAATGTAAAAACCCCCGAATGTCATGATTCGTTTGCAACTGCAGAACTGAGATCATTAGTCATAAAATGTGACTGTGTGATGGTTGTGCCGTAACCACGATACACGATACGAGCGATACACCAAATTAACTGAACACAGGATCGGGATTGTGTAAAAGGTGGACAAACATTAGTTTCGATCGTGCACAGACAGTCGCTGTTGCATTAGCATGGAGAAACAAAACGTTTCTGCTGATGCTAGACGATTGAAATATATATTTTTCCTGCAGCGGAAAGCAAGATTTCGGATGCAAAAACCGCATCCGAATGCAAAACGTCATTAGCCGGTAGGCTTATGCGATGAACGGACATGGACCGGCATGTCCGTGTCGACATCGGGCCACAGTTTCATGGTGATATAGAATTTATGGTTGTTCCACCTTACCCCATCCTCCCTTGGTGGGTCCTTCCATTTTGGAAACTGTAACTGCTTGAGCGGAGCTAAAAAGGATCCTCCGAATCGTCACTGTATTTTCATACATTTTCCATTTTCCCGTTTTTTGCATGCACCTGAACGCATTTTATTGCGTTTTTTGTATTTTTTTTTGCAACCACCCAATCCACCTCGAAAGTTCTCAACGTATGAGTTGGTGATGATTGATGATTTCCCTCAGCAAACACCCAGGCAAACCCGAGGTTCGGTTTTCATCCATCACTTGTCACTCACCTTCCCGTTCCGTTCAGGCATTTTCTATACAGAGACTCGACAATCTCCCTGCTGGCTCATATGGCAACGTGTGGAAATGTACATCCGTATAACGGCACCTCCCCAAAAAAGCTTCCCCGTTGTGAGCCGCTAGCTCTCAGAGCCAGGGAACGAATTTCGTAAAATGCGTCTGTGTTGCGCCTGAATGGTATGCTAAACGCAACGCATCCGATCGTATACTGCACCGAAGGAGACGAACCCGGGGCGCGCGCGCGCGTTTTTTTTAATTGCTTGCTATTGTTGTCGCCATTATTGTTATTACTGGAGTTGTTTTGTTTAGCCATTAATGATTGCCGGCTGCTGGGCTGACAGATCTTGCAACGGGCACGCCTTTCAAAACCGGTGCGAGCTGGTTGATTGCTGGTCCTATTGCAGCCCGGTAGCTCAAGCCGTGGCTACAAACCCCGATACGGACGGACAGACAGCGACCAGATAGCGACGGTCCGATAACGTCCCGCGGCAAAACGCAAAACGCCATACCGTACCGTGGCATCATTTTCGGTAAAGTGCATTACCCATGCACAGACGCAGTAGCGGCGTTGTGCATATGCTGATGAAATTTATTCATATTCATCCTAATCCTGGAACGCGCTTTCGCCGACGGTCGCAACCGTCCGCCGTTGACCGTTTGTTTTTGGCGTACGAAGGTGAAGAAACCGTTCCGTGAAGCGGTAAAAGTGGATGGCTCCGGTGGAACCCATACCGATGAGCATGTGTTTCCGGACAAATGAACGAAATGGCGGGAAAGAGCGTGAGTTTGGTTGGGCTGATGCGGTTAGGAGAATGAAGCATCTAGCGCATGGTCTTGCCGATGGTTTTCTGCGAATGCGAGACAAACTCAACCGAGAGAAGCCCTTCTGCCTTCCGTGCGGGGGAGGGGGGGGGGGGGGTAGGGAAAATATGGGGAAGTTTTCTAATTAATTTATGCAGAATCATACACACTGCTGCACTCGGTTTTCGGGTGGATCGACCATAGTGCAGCCCGTCGTACCGTCGACGAGTTTTTGGTGGAATCTGCAACAGTCCCCTACCATGAGTTTGTACGAGGTGGAAAGGGGATGGGGAAAGGGGAAAACAGGGTGGGTTAGTTCTGTCAGGGAGACCAAACGACATTATCCCCGTATACAACACCCGGTTCTGATGGTGGTTGTCGTCGTGGTCACCAACGTCGTCATCGTCGTTGGCTGATTGCAGTGAGTGCGTGGTTAATTTCCGGACTAACCGAACGTACTCAACCCACTCTCTCTCTCCCCGATTTCACCACCACCCCATTTGGTTGGTTAGGTGCCGAAAACTAGCCGACGATGCGCATCGGTGCAGCATAAATCATCAGCATCGCTATTCAAACGCGACGTCTGATCCTTTGCTCACTTGCTCCACGCTTATCGTGGTCTCCTCATCGTCGATGGCTTCTTTTCTTCACCTCCTGATGCGGGAATGCGCGATGTGGTGGAAGGCAGCATCTGGTCCTGCCACTGCAGGTCACCGATCACGATCCACAAGAACGCCCATTATCACTGGCACGGGCACAGCGCGTTCGTTCGAGACCGAGGTGCGTGAAATAGAAATGGTTTCGAAGCAAGGATTTAGACTATGCAATTTTGATTACTGCCAACGGTATCGAACGTCTGCTATATTTGCACCACAAGGAAGAGGTAAAAAAACATTCATTTTCAATTAACAAACACACACACATTTGCGTGTTCAAAGCACTCTCTCCCTCTCTCTCTGCCCCCAATTTGTTTGCCCTTTGATGCTTATACGCAATCCCAAAAATAGACGAACAAATCGAAAAAAAAACATCTCTCAATATAAATGTGTCTTTTATTTATAATCTGAATCGTTTGATATTATCGGTCGAATAAAAGGATTCAGACTTTCTTACCCCCCGTGTGAAGGTCTCGACATCCATCAGTCGACAATTGGGCCCATGGGAACGGAAGCAAATGGAAAACACAGGCGAACACTTACATTGCCTCATTGTTTCTTACGCGTTTCTCGTGGCCCTAACAAGCCGCGGAGCTTTTTTCTTGGGTAAGGGATTTTTAATTTTCCTCCAATCGTTTGTTACCTTCCACCACGGAAGGTTTCGCTCGCGCTCGTTACTCATTTCATTTTTGACGTACAATTTTTCCTTACCCCTAAATATGGTGGTTGAATAATTAAACGAGGTTAGACGTTTGATTGTTGTACCCTTTTTTTCCTTCCTTCTAACGGCTCCTTGAGACCGCTTCGGGACACCCACACACACACACACCGGGCACGGCCATGTTTATGTCCACTTATCGATGGGAAAGCAAAACTTCCTCATTAAAACGGACGACCTAGTTCGTCTTATTGAATGAATGGAGCAATAATAAAGCAACAAAAAAAAATCAATTGCCCTAACGGTTTAAAAGAAAATTTAAAAAAAGTAATCGAAAATCAATTGTTTCGAATGTGAGAAAACAAAAAGGAAATCTTTTAACTAGGGTTGTATTTTTGTGCCAATGACCGTTAAGAGATCTAAAAAAAAGAAACAAAATGCTTTTATCGGTCCCAACAAATGATAAACGTTGTACTGTTAAATATTTAGCATCCTTTCACATTTTGTGATTGGAGATGACTGCAAAAAAATAACCAAAATTGATTACGAAAATAAAAAATATTTTCAAAAAATTATTTCCCAACCGTTTTACTTGGGAAGTACGCACAGGCAAGCCTGGAAATAGAAAAGGAAATTCAATTTTATGCCTAATTAATGATATATCCGGAAAAGAAATAAAAAAAAACACTATTACGCAGTGAAAAGTAAGACAAAAAGCTTTTCCTCTAACATTAATCGCCGTGTTAAAAATGCATGCGTTTCTGTACGATGCATTTGCGGAGGAGAGTGGTTTGATTTTTGTTTTTTGAAGGTCCAAAAAAACCCGTACATGTTGTTAGACAAATTTCTATACTTACGCTGCTGATAATTATGATGACAGCGGTGCACGATATCTTAGCCCCCACCTTTTACGGACATGGAAACCTCGTGTCAATTGCCCGTTTGGAAACATCCTGATTTCGGATTGTTTTTCCTTTCTTTCGACCCTTTTGCAAAAGAAACCCCTCCCCATTAAGAAGCCTGTAGAATGAAGGCGAGCTATCTCGGCTCTGCAAAACTTACTCCAAAATGTACTTTACCGTATGTGTGTGTTTGTGTGTGTGGGAATGTTTTTTTTCTCCCTGATTACCCTCTTGCTTTTAGCCACTTAACGATAGAAAATAATGTGAATAAAAAATCAACACTCGAAACCCGCTGACAGGATTGCGTACGATTTCGGATGTTGTGGTGAAATTGACAGAAATCACGATATCGTGATATTCGTGATATGGTAAAGATACCAACCGGGTGGTAACGAAAGGCAAAAAAATGGGCATACGGAAAATCACCAGCCCATAACCAGTTTGTTGGAACATATTCCGGCTGACTAATTGATAACTGAGGAAAACTCACTAGAAGCTTGCTCTTCAGTGCTGGTAGATAGCAGAAAGAGGGAACACAAGACACTAGAGGACCTACTTGGAACGACCCGAAAAGAAAAGGAAAGGAAAAACCTTCTATACAACAGGTTTTTATTGTTGTTGTCTTCTGGTGGCACCCAAAAAAAACAAAATCTAAACATGACTCACAAAGTCGTTTAAAGAGCTTTTTTTTGGAGGTTTTCTTCTTCTGATTTTTTTTTTCTTTATTTTCCTTTGCTTCCTACATGTGTTCGTAACGATTGTGTCTGTTCGGATCATGTACTCTGCCGAACTATCAAGCATTTTTTTTTTCATTTATTCATTTCCCGTTTTCCGCAAAACTTGGAACTGGATTTTGTTGAAAGAATCACAAAAAAAGTCCCCCCGAACGACGAACATCAAGCAAGCATTTGATGTAGAAAATGGCAACGAGAGTAGAACCACAAACTGATATCAAACATGCAATACGTCTTGACACAGTACGGGCTCAACAAGAACAACAACCTGGGTCTGGTGAAGCAAGCATTTTCAATTACGAAAATTATAACTCTCCACTTCTGGAAGGGTGCTTGAAGCAGAAGGACCTAGACTATACAACGGTTAGCACATTCATTCGGACGAAAACAAAACCTAGTTTTTACATGTTTTATTTACGTTAGATAAATAAACGTACGATAGTATCACAAAGTTACACGAACCGGAGGTCAAACGTGTGACCACATCAAGATGGAAGGAGATGGTGATGAGTTAGAATACGGAACAAATACATCCTTTTTTTTACTTACAAATGCTTTTCTTATTTTAAGCATACATTTTGAAGGAAATTCCATCCTACGCAGGCATTAGTTTTCATCGCAAACTATGCCGGACTTTCCACACTACGGCAGTGCAAAAGATCATTTAACCGTCTTGTGCATAAATTTGTCATTAGTCCTTTTCCCAGTTCAACATCACACACACAGAAACACACGCACCGAGCACTATCGTTTTTCTTCATTTTTGTACATTTCATCCGTACCGTTTTCCCTTTGGCTCAGTGTGTGATCATGGCTCAAATAGCCAGCACACACACGGAGCCATCTATGGCGCGTACAAAATCTGAGATACCCCACGATAGAAGGAATTAAAATTTATTACTACAACCCCGAAAAAGTTGACAAACACCGTGGTGGAAAAACGCACAGCAAAAGGACAGACAGTGAACGGACGGGCTGATGAAAACCGTATGACGAAGCAATGACCGGGTGTAGAGACACAGCCGAGACAAACATTCACCGACGGAAAGCAATTTCACATTGTGCTGGGGCTGCGATGGCTCAAAAACGATACCTTGGGCCTTTTGAATGACAGGCCCGCCAACTTTGCCTGTTTACGCTAAGGACCCTTCATTTAGCTTACCACCTCCATTCACTTTTCTAACACCCACTGCCACCCATACACTCTATGGGAGAGGGAAACTGGTGCTACCCCCGTTCCCGGTCTCGAATGCAAACTCAATCCCTGAACATGCTCTCACACATTACTCTCACACGAGAATCCCCCTCACGTTCCGCAAAACATGATGCCAGATTCCTTTACCCTTCTTCCTCTTCTCTCCATTCCCTTTACCACCCTTTTTGTCCTTTTCTTCCTAAAATTCCTTTAGTGCGGGAGAGGAGTCCGTCTCTACAACGGGCAAAATTCTTAATGTCGAAATGATGATAATTATAATCCTCAAAATGGAATATTTTAATGATAGTTAAGGCATAATTATCCATTGAATGTGATTATAAAATCCCATCCGCAAAACCCCTTTTCCTTCTCCCTCGGATACCAGATTTTTGGAGGGGAGGGGTTGAAGGGTAGTGCCTTTTCTAATACTTCTACCAAACACCGGGACGTATTTTTAACGTCCACCGGTACTAACGGGGTTGTGTTTTTTTAGGGATGAGAGGAGTCTGATCTGCTCTATCTGCCGGCTAGCAGTCACTACTAGGTGTGACTACTATTTGCGACAGTGACACCATTGACGTTAATGTTTTTTCTGCTGGATGATGCTCTAGCCTGGGGGTTGCCTTAAGAAACAATGGAAAACTAGGTGTCTGTGGAGGGAAGGGAGAAGGTCAGTTAGGAGAAGTAAGGAGAAGGTTGATATGGAAACCGTAAACGGGGTTTGTCTTTGCGCCTCAGCAAAGCATCATTTTCGCTAAATGAGCTGTTCGTGTGGGTGTGGGTTCTCTAGCAGAAGAGCTACGGATAACACACGACTGCTGCTGGAAGGAAGGAGCTTTTTTTCCAACCACTTTTCCACCGTTGTGATTATTCCTTCTCTTTTTTTATTATGACTTTGTTCAGCCTTTTTGGCACTATATTCACGAATTCCAGTTTTGCAATGTACACACCTTATCTTACCGTAAGGGTAATACGTCTACCATTCATTCTAGGTTCAGGCCAACACTTTTTAAGGCTAATCGAAATTATCGAAAACGATTTTGCTCCACTTCCGGCGATTGCCCGGTTATAGGTCGCCAAAGAACTTTTGTTTGCCCCCATCACGGGCAACACAGAACCCGAAAGGATGCAACTTTTCCCCATCCGAATAATTATCCGAAAGACATAAACGATCTAAATCTATCGATATAAAACCAAGACTGGAAGCGATGGTATCGTTCGTTCTTTTTTAAATTCAATCAATCGCTTTCATTAAGCCAATTCACTCACCAACCTCCACCTGGAAAACTCCCCAAAACGGTGCTCATAAAGTGTGTAATTTTACCCATGGTATGTAGCGTCGTTCCTTTACCTTTGTTTTTCTTCTACTCTCACCGCCGTCCATCAGGTTCATTGGGTGGATATAAAATTTTAGTCAAACCACCGTCCATTATTTAAGGCTAAATGAGGACAGCTGCTGGATTGGGTACATTTTTTCCATTTTTCCACACCAACAACACCCGTCGTCTCCCGTTTACGGTAGCAATACAATTACAATAACCGATCGGGTAATAATCATTCGTACAGGGGAGGGACGTTTGCCACTAAAATTGTGCTCATTTCTAGCTACGATGGAAAACCAGAACCAAAGTGGATAGAACCAACTGTATCCTTTCTAATCCAGTGTTGTCCTTTTTCCCCCCACCTACACCCTGTGCCTGAAATAGATCAACACAAAACAATACAATATGAAATGGTGGTAAGGGGGGCATACAAGGAAGAAGAAAAATTTAATCGATTTTCTAATTAAAACAACGGCCGTGTACGGTTTGAGCCGCATTTTTTTGTTCGCCTTTGTGTCAGCCTAAGCTTACGCCTGATTGCAAATGAATAAATCCGAATCGGAACAACCGGCCGCCGGCCGGCTTTGCCACCTTCCTCGGACAGAAAATAGAACGCTGCTTGCACCGAGAGATTTATGATGTTTTGCAACATATTTTTATGCTTTTATGTGACTGTGTTTTGTTGTATCGACGTAACGCAGTGACAGAATAAAAATGGTCCGTTCCGTCCGTCAGAAGTTATTTAATTGTACTCTAACGGTTTTGGGTGGAACGGGAAGGAAAAGGAGTGAGGGAAAGGTTGTACAGGTAGATATGGAATCCAATTTTGCCCTGCCTATGATTAGCAGTTGCATTTGAAATAAAAAAGGGACAATAAATCCCCGTCCCCCGTCAAGCAAATGGAATACAACATCATGCGCGAGTAAAGTACCATGCGCCTCCATCCGAGACAAGCGAATAAATGTATATTTCTATATACCATCCATTGTTGTTACAATGCTTAGCAATTAGTTGTGACAGTATGGTATGGCATACCGCATGTTTTGTGAAACTATATTTAATTAACAGCAACTGTATTACGCCACATACAATCGAGATAGTTACAAGCTCAGTTGAAAAATATGAAACGGGATAGAAAAAAAAATCTAAACGAATTTTGATTCGATAGTTGTGAAATTTCAGTAAAATTATTTAGAGTAGATACCTTTATACCCAACAGCAACTATGCAGTGTGGTTTGAGTTTGATAGTTTGATTACTTCTTAAGCTAAAAAAAAATATATTTTTTCTTAAAACAAATTTTCACTTCCCAATAACAGTCTTTATAAAGCAATACCAGTGAAGCAAACAATTCACCTCTGATTGCATCTTCTCGCGCGTCCGATGTAACCATAAAGCGAAAATAATAAACGACCGAAATATCTACCATTAATATCGACCGTACAGTGTTTAATAATGATTTCTGATTGTTCAGCATAGTAATATTATTAATATTTACTTAACTTAAACATTCCTTTAGTTTTGGTTTAATTGAACGTATTGTTGGTTTAGTTTCTGTACTTTTGTTTGGTTGTTTTTGATATTTTGTTTCTCTCCCCCAAACTCTCCACCACTGACACCATCCTTCCATTTCACCTCGTTTCGTCCCATGGAACCATTGGAAACCATTTTGTGTGCCTGTTTATTATTTCGTTCTGGTGTGTGTGTGTTTTTTTACGTTTTTATTCCCTTTCTTTTTTTGGGTATTATTTTCACTTTGTAAATAAATGCTTAACTCTGCTCTCCCTCTATTGATTGGACTCAATTGGTTTAACATACAGTAAGATGCGAAAAAATAACACAATGCACTACAACTACAATTTTCCCTAATACACAAACTATATTGCCATCTGCCCCGGGAAAAGCTAGCCCGGCATATTTGGTCCCCTACCCACCATTTTGCCATCCTGCACCAAAAATTTACTAACCTGCATTTCAAAATTTCACCTCTGCCGAGGGTATAATTAAACCTAGTTAAGTCCCGCACACTTACAATTACAAAGCACAGCTCAAACTTTTGCTCTAATCATTTTCCTGCCTTCGTTTGGGTTTTGTTATGGTTTTTACAGTACAAAACAAATTTAGAAAAAAAATATTTTTTTTCCTTCATACGAATAATTGCTTCCGACTCGAGGTGCAACGCGATGGCGCATACTCGATAGGCACACAATTGAACCATTTACACATGCACACACGCACACAAAAATGGCCTTGCGCTCAACACACAACACGGTGATTAGGAAGCTAACGACACGTGTTCCGGGTAGCTTCCCTGGCTAGGGAATGTAGGAAATAGAAAAAAAATACAAATTCGACCGTTTTACCCAAAAACCTAGTGACACTAACACACGGAAGAAAATGTAAAAAAAAACAAAATTACTAACGATTGGCAAAAGTGAATTAAATTTAATGAAAGTAAAGGAAAAACAAAACAAAATATCTAAGCGTTAGAATAAGTTTTATAAGAATAATGAAAGTTTAAGAATAGTAAAGAAAAAATTGGAAAACTCCAAAACCAAATACAAAAAAAAAGAAATTTCTAAACTTTCAAAGGACACCACAAATAAGGCAAAAAAATTTAAAAAAAACGCTCGAACAATTGTGACAGAATTCATCTTTTTTTACCTGAGTGTCTTTTACATTACGTTCATTTCTTAATTTGATTGCTAAATTAATTTTTCCCTAGTTTCCATAACAAACGTCTATTTTGGGTTTGTAATATTTTTTTTGGCATTCGTTTCTTCCTATCACCCCTTTGTGTTGCTGCAATTTTGCATACAAAAAAAAAATCCCCCAAAGGGCGCTTCAGCTACTGCTGTCCGGTATTCTAATGCGTGTGTGTGTTTATGTGAGACTTTAGGTCTTCAGTATGTGCTAGAAAAGGGATGGAATAAAAAAGAATCGTGAAAGCATTTAAAACAAAAAAAACACCAACCCCACCATATCCCCCCGCAAAGGACGATTGGCATTTACAGACGAATATCAACAATTGGCTCATAAACACATGTGCAGGGTGTAGGGTGAAAAACCCCGTACTTTAACAAGCGGGCAAAAAATCCTGTTCGCTGGACGAAAAGTTCGCGAAACTATCAAACCGCAACACAGCGATACAGCGATAAAACAAGTGTGATAAGTAAAAAAATGATCAAAATTTCATCCAAATTATGTATTGCAACGGTGACCCGAAAAACCATTTACCCATCAGACCAAAAGTCAACAACGCGCTGTACGCAATAGCAATACATGCATCATTAGTGGAGAGGCAGCATTGTAACTCATTTCATTTTCATATACGTATCGGTTTGACCTAGTGATGGTGTGTATCGTTTGACTTCGAACAACCTTTTACGGGGGTTCGTCGTCTCATCCATTTTATTGTTTGTAACATCAGTTTTTGTTTTTGCTCTCCAATAGTTTTTTATTCGTTTTTTTTTACTCTCTCACCCTCTCGCTCGTCTCTACTATTCGATCATCCCGTTCTGTTTTTCTGTTATCTCGGTCATGCGTGTGTGTGTTTTCCTTTATACAAATATGTGTGTGCGTGTTTTGTGCCCTTGTTTCTTTTTGTTCGATTTTTTATTTCTTTTTTTTCTTTTGTAAGCTTTTATATGTTCGACTTAGTACATCCTTATCGTTTAGTAAGCTAGCAAGGAACGTTTAAATAAATAAATATTAATAATGAATCGTATCGTATGTTGCGAAACCAAAAACAAATGGCCTCCTCACCCCCAAAAAGTAAAACAAAACAACAACAAAACAACAAAACCACCCTCTCATTCACCAACTCATTGCGAGTGAAATGGCCCGTGATCTTGATGTTTGTGTAATGATTTTTACTCCATAACAACGAAATACTATCCCAGTGCACACGGAAACCTGATTGGTAAATAGATAACAAAAATTGGCATCAAATTGACGCTCATATAAACAAACAGATCGTACTTAATGGCACACACACCACACCATACCAAGCAAATGAAAGATCGTCGGACGAAAAAAAAAACAAGCGAAAGAATTCGCACACCAACCAAAAGAAACATAAAAAAACAAATGTGCCATAAAGTTACGCTGTTGGTGTTGGAGTGTTGCAAGAAGTGAAACAAAATTCGAACAAATCAAAACTCGCTTGCCCGGGATACGACCAATACGGCAAGCAAGAAAGATGGAAAAAGCAAAAAAAAAATTAATCACACAACACAGATCAATCAAAGTGTCCGGCCAGGTGTCAGCAAGTAAACATGCGCGTGCAATCGAACCATAGTCGGGCGATCAGAAATCATCATTGTTAACACTGGGCGTCTCCATTAGCAAAGCAAAAAAAAATAAAAATAAAAACAAATTACGGCAAAACAATCAAAATTTCACCCTCCCTACCCACTTCTTTGCCATTCTGCATCCCCCTACAAACCCTCTCTCCCCTGAAACAATGACGCTAATACAAACACGATTGCAGATGCGCGGCAACATTGCGATGCGTTGATAAAGGAGGAGATCGATGAACCGCAGCGAAATGACGCATCCCATCGGGCTGCTGTCCACGAGGAAAGTGCATCCGGTAGGCGGCGGCGCGATCATGACCAGAACGGGCTCGACTGTAGCTCGGGCAGTCGGCACCAGCAGCAACAGCGCCGCTTTGCGAAACGTTTCAAACGTCACCATCCGGACGTGGGTGCGGAAAATTTGCACCGACGGCACAATGTGGCCTCACCATCCGTGTCGATGCGTTCGGATGATGCGTACGAGGAGCAGCCGGAGGATCGGGGTCATAGCTCGCAGAGGCCTTGTATAAATGGTCCCTCAGTGCTTGATGACGTTAGGGAGGCGCTCGCACTGCGACGATCCACTGCAAACCACACCGAAGTGCCAGCTCGGCAAAAGCCGACCTACAACAGTGACGAGGAGGAAGAGGAAGAGGAGCAGGAGCGTCGCCGGGTGTCGGCGGTTAATCGCGAAACAAACGACGGTAGCACGCGGACTCCGCTCCGCGACGAAGAGGAAGATAACGAGGAAGACTTTGACGGTGGTAGCGACGATAACGAGCTCGATCTTAAGGTGGATGGACGGCTTTCGGCCATTGCCACGACGCTCGACAGTGAATATCACAAGCGGATGGCGGCCGCCGGTGTGCTGGCTGCGGCCGCTGCCGCTAGTGCCAGTGCCCTCGGTGACGCTGGCAGTGAACAGGCGGCGGCTGATTTCTTCGCTGCCCATCACAAGGCCGGAACGCACGAGCTTGCGCTGAAGCAACACTTTCTCAACGAAAAGGTACGATTGCAGGCGTTGCTACAGCGTCAGGCGCAGCAGCATCAGCATCATCAGAAGCTGGCCGGCTTTCTGCTTTCGACGGCTACCACACCACCAACACCTACCCTCACACCAACCAGCGTGCTCAATCTTGGCCAGACCGGCAACGGTGACCATCAACGGGGTGGTTCGGCATCACCGGCCACTACAGCCGGTGGTGGACGATCGTCGGTGGCGGCCGGGAATGGAGATTCGGGACCGTGCGCTAAATCCATCAACAGTAAGCCGCAAACATCCTGCAATTCTTCACCATCGCCTGCTTCATCGGCGGCAGCCGTTGCTGCAGCAGCCGCCGCTGCTGATCGTCTGTTTGCTGCCGCTTACAGCAACAGTGCCAGTGCTGCCAGCGCTGGTGCCAGTGCGAGTGGTTCTAATGCGGGCGGCGCTAATGTAGGATCCGGCAGTGCTGGTAATGGGCAGGTATATCTACTACCCTGTCCACTGTGTGAAGTGCCACTAGAGCCGCGCGTATTCCGGCAGCATCTCGATCGACACTATCCGCGGGACAGTCCGGTCTGTCCGGTGATTCAGTGCGGTCGGCGATTCGCTCACCCGAACTCGGTACGCAACCATATGCGACTGAAGCACACGAACCAGTGGGCCCAGATGAAGGCGATGCGATCTTCCGGTGGTCCATTTACTGGCATACCGTGAGATTAGGCCTATGTAAACATTCCCCCCAAAAAAACGTGTTGAGGAGGCTAATGCTGAGCAATTGAACATTTGGCACAGACACACACACACATACACACGAGAGTGTAAACGAAATTTTGTTTCCTTTCACATGATTTCCATTCCATTTTATTAAATTATTTCACCATACGTACGCGAATGGTAGTACACAGACTGTCGAGTGTCCTGATTGAAAGATTTCTATAAATATTATCACTAGTATTACAAAGGTTCGCTAGCGATACGCGTGAGTGTCCTAAACTAAACTAAAGTTCCTAAAAATTTAAAGTAAACAAAAAAGAAATGCTGCAAAAACACACACACACAAATAAGTCAAAACGAAAAAGGGGGAAATTTTGTTACACACACAATACAACCGACATTGCAACAAATTGTATGAAAACAAAAGTAAAAACGAAACAACGGTGTTGAAGAGCGGTTAAGTATTCAGTATTTGATTAAAAGTATGGAAAAGAATTAGTTATAGAAGGGAAATACTACAAACAACTAAAAACAAAACAGCAAAAACAAAACACAAAGAAATAGTAACGAACAAACAGACAAAAACAATTAATACAGAATCCTACAACAGTTCAACTGTTTCGTTTCTTTTTGTTAAATTGTCACAATTTAACAGCATATGTTTAACCATTCTGTTTTGGATCCATTATCTCATATTTCTTTCAATATGGAACAGTATTATCAAAAAGAGGAGTAGAAGAGAAAAAAAACAATGTGTGGCAGTGAACTAGCAATTATCCAGATAGACAGATTCGCTTCTAAAACGAAAGAAATATGAATATCTGTTATTTATTTCCATTTGATGCTACTGGTTTTAGATAGAGAAACAAAAAAAACCGGCACCATTGGTTTTTGCAGGGTTAATGCTTTAGTTTTAGGAAGTATCAACTACAAGGGCGCCGGATATGGGAATCGCCGGATAGTAAGATAACGTTTAATCTCACACTTGAGTAATGCTATTCCCGATGCAATGCGGATATGAAACAGTTAAACATAAACACACCTACCCAAAAACACGTACACATGTAATGCCATAATGGAAATGTTTCCTGATCTAATCGGGCACATCTTATAGTTTCTAGTGTTTTGAACAAACAAGCAAAAAAAAGAAGAGAAGTAAAGCTGATTAGAAGAGAAACAAAAAAAAACAAGAAAAGTAAAACGATAAAGGTTCCTACTAAGATATAAAGATAAAGAGAAGAGAAAAATTATTAACAAAAAAGAAACAATAAGTTAAACTACATCGAAATTGCCTGCAAAACAAAAAACCCTCGCCCCCCTCTCTCTTAGCACGGAAGCAATCGCATGATGTCAAACCGATAATTAGCTGTATATTCATCTATATTATATACAACCAAACTAGACACACAGGTGGGCGGCACGTTTACTAGTTGCGAAAAAAAGCCTAACGCAGGACAAAAAAAACAATGACAGTAAACACATTCCTTTTCTGCCCCAAAAAAACACAAAAGCGTATATAAAATAATCATACAAACGGCCTTATAGGTTAGTTGTTGAATAGAGTTGTCGTCGCAATGGATCCGCACCGGGTATGAAAACACTGCAACCGCAGAAAACACTTTAAACCCCCCAAACCAAACAATGCTGGAATGCAAGAAAAAAGATGATAGAAAATGACCGGGAGAAGCTAACTTTTCTTTTGTTTGCATATAATTCTTATCTCCGGTACGACGCCATCCGTTTTCTTACGAACACCACCTTCAATATCGGTGGTTCGGTACAACTTCTGCCCAGTCACGGTGGTTGATAGTTCCATTAGTGGGAGCCATTTTGTGGTACTACTTTACGCGCCCTGTCAAGAATGTCGGTTCTTGGTGGCGATCGTTGCTTGGTGGTTGGTTTGACTAGCCCCGAAAAAAAAAATATTAAAGGCTTGCGGACCACACCTAGAACCAATTTTTTTTCACCAAACACTACTGCCTGGCATGTGTAACTGGTATCGTCACAGGTACGAAAACACAGTAAAGTTAAACAGTAATCATCATCATCCCCACTCGGGACTATCTTTTTGTATTACGGAAGAGGAAGGCGAGGGCTAGAAAATACGCCCCAAAAAAACAGAAGAACTTACACAACTCACCAAACCCAAACAACAGCAAAAAAAAGCTGCTAAACTAATTACAGCGATCGTGGTTGCGCTGTCCAATTAATGGATGAACCGTTACCAAAAACCGAACCTTCGTACCGGCCTACCACGAACCACGTTTTTGGGACGTTCACATACACACGGGTTCACTTGCTCACCTATCGGTAATTATCGGCTTGACATAAATTGAGCTTCGGTTTTGTCCCCCCCCCTCTTTCCCCCCGCGCGAGTTGCGTCCACGCCACTAGGGCGCCCGTTTATCTGAGTGATTACGCAGGACGATTAGGAGGAATGGAATTACGAATTACGAAAGCAAACAACAAAAATGGAACACCTCGCAAGTTTTTTGATGGCAACGGTTTAACAAATACGTAACCAAAAAACGCTGGCAAAAAAAACACATTTAAGTGAAACTATAACAAACAAATATACAACTACAACGGTCGCTGTGCGTACACGATACCGATTCTCGTTCGTTTCTATGTTTGCCATGTTTAGTGTAGTTATAATTTCTAGGTATAGAAAGCTTTGTTCTTTTTAAATTTGATTTTTAAAAAACGCAATTTTAGTGAAACAATTGCAGAGGTTAGGTAAAACGAAAGACTTGAATGCTTCACAGACACCGTTCTTAGGTTAGAATCTATTTCTTCGCAGTTAAAACAAATTTATTTCTATTTGCAAAACCCCAAAAATAAACAGCTGCACTACAAACACAGGCTTACACACAGACACATAGACACATAGATATACTACACACCACAATAATATAATACCAGTCGCGCTTTAAAGTGAACTAAATCCCCCGGGCTATAAACGACGAACCACGGATGTGCAGCAGTAGTGCAAAACAGACGAACAGACCTATGCTATACAAAGATCTACAAGTATACAACTATATTTAGCGCCATATTAAAACCTAAGAGTGTAGAAATCGCGAACGAACAACACAGCAAATAAACAGAGCAAACAACAAAACGACACAAAAGGTGCAAAAAAAACGCGACGAAACTAACAAGTGTGTTAAAAGAAGAAAAAAAACCCGTAAATGGCAGCATATTGGTTACCTGTAAAAAGTTAGTAGTTTTGTATTTAAGAAGGAATGGTACGGAAACAAAAAGAAGAAGCAAAAACCAACATTCAGCTTACAGCCAAACGCAAAAATTAAATGCAAAAAAAGAAGAAGATAAGAAAAGGAAAAGAAAAAAACATGTACGAAAGATAGAAAAACAAGGCGTAACGTAACGATCTCTTGATGAAAGTTGACAGAAAAGACACACATACACACACAGAGAGAGTACACTAAAGAAAAACGTACGTACAGACAATGTAAAAAACAAAGAACAAAAGCTCGTTGCATTCGTATGAAGGAGAAGCAGAAAACAAACAAACAACAGAACACAACATGAAGTGAAAGGAGCTTAACGTAAGCAGCATAATGCAAAAAAAAAGAAAGGATAAGAAAATAAAACCGGCAAACGGATGAACAGATGAATAAGACACGAACCTTGTTGTCGTTTCTTTTGTTCATGTGTTACATTTTTTTTCTTACTTTTTCTCACTAAAAAGGTTGCAAATGGTAAAATGGTCGTCTAACTTGTCTAACTTAACACTAAGTAGTTTTTTATACAGCTTCCCCAAAAAAGGTTTAAATATACTCACACCAACTCTTGCTGCTACTAACACAGGTGATCGTACAGGATCGTGTTGGGTTCGTGCGTGCGTGCGTGTGTATGATTTTTCTACTCCATTTGCTTAACTCTTTTCTTTAACACATTTTTCAATCCTTTGTCCATTTTCCTTCGATGCCTTTGTTCCTTCAACTCCGTGTTCCGAGACCCTCTTTCCTTCTGTTGCATCGCAAAAGGCAAGCTTTTGTTTTGTTTGATTTATTTTACTTTATTTTTCCCATTTCTCTCGTTCTCGATCTCTCTCTCTCTCTTTCTCTCATACTCCCGTTTACCCCAAAACGGTACTTAACGGTCGTAATTATAGTTTCTCGCCGTTCTTTAGAAATGCGCGTCCGTGCCACTGATCCCCGACCCTGCCCGAAGTGTGGTAAGATCTACCGTTCGGCTCACACGTTGCGTACCCATCTGGAGGACAAACATACGGTATGTCCCGGGTATCGGTGTGTCCTGTGCGGTACGGTTGCCAAATCCCGCAACTCCCTTCACTCGCACATGTCGCGCCAGCACCGTGGCATCTCGACCAAGGATCTTCCAGTGCTGCCGATGCCGAGCCCGTTCGATCCGGAGCTAGCGTCACGCCTGTTGGCGAAGGCAGGCGTTAAGATATCGCCGGCCGAGTTGCGTGCACGTGCATCACCGACCGGCACACGACGTAACGACGGTATGAAGCTGGAACTACGATCCGGCGATGGTGGTGAAGATTTTGACGATCCGGAAGATTTAACAATGTCCCAGAGTAGCCACAGTGAATCACAGCGACGCTTCCACGAGAGCATGATGGGAATGTCACCGACTGGTAAGTGGATATTCGTTTGCGATTGTACATCTTTGGGGCAAGTTTTGATGTACCACTGTTTCACTTGTTGCAGGATTTAACCATTTAAACTCGACCACTATTACACGCGTACGACCAGGCGAAGGTACTCCCAAGCTCAGCCTGGATGGGCTTGGACGTGACGGAGGTAATGGAAATGGAGGTGGACCAGGTAATGGAGGTCCCGGTGGTAATGGAAACGGAGGCAACGGGATGGGTGGAACGGATCGTCACGGTGGTGGTGGCCCTGGTGGACCGATGAACCACATGCAGTCGAATACCCCGACAGGATCCGCCATATTGGACACGTATTTACAATTCATTACCGAGAATGCATTTGGTAGGTGTGCTTGAGCTTCAAGGCAAGTTTTGAGGACTGTTGGCACGAGTAAAAACATTCCTTTCCCTTTACTCTTCCCCAGGCATGAGCGGAATGACCCAGGAGCAAGCTGCGGCAGCCGCTCTGCAGGCAGCAAAGATTGCACACCTCAAAACACTCGGCCACAATCTCGATCAGCTACCACCGGGCTTTCTGCCACCGCAGCTCGATCTGGCGAAGCTGACCAGCAATAACAACCAGAACAATCCGGACCTATCGTCGCTGGCGAAGTTGCAATCCTCGCCGAACGTAACGATCGAACCGACCGGTACGGGGAACCGTAGCAACGAAACCGATCGTCTACTGCAAACGAGTAACCATCAAAAGCTGCTCGCCCTAGCCGCCAGCGGTGTTGGTGGCCCTGGGAATAATCCGGGCAACCATGGGCTAAACAACAACAATAACAGCTTACTGAACAGTGACGCCATCCGGCGTGGTGGATCATCGGAACCGATGGATCTCGGACTGGATGGTTCCGGTGCGCACGATGACGATGGCAATAGTTCCGCGGACGAACGCAACTATTCGGACGACGAGAGTATCGCAACGCACTAGATAAAGGGAACGTGATGGAAAAAGGAATTCACTTATGCCATTTACTATACACATACACACGACAACAGTAACAACAATAAAAAAAAACCACCGGAAATCCCGTTTGCCGATAGGTGATCGTATTGAGTGACCGAATAGTTGAGGCATCATACCTATCATCAAGCGTCACCAGCATCCAGAGCAAGTTGGTGAACACCTTCAAGCCGTGTATACTGCATGCGGAGTTCGAGTTGTTTTTGTTTCCCCCTTTTCCGCGATTGTTTAAACGCGATCGAACGAACAGCAAAAAGAATGGTTTTTTTGGGAATACAAAAATCCGAGTCCGAGAAATTCATTGTGCCATCGTGTTAAGATATTGGAACGTCCGAGTGATCATACATGCCAGCAAGGCATACCCAGGACGTTACCCTCGAAACGGATGAACGGATCATCAGCTGCAGAGTGTTTGTATACCAGCAACGATGTGAAAAAAAGAACATGTAACAAAACAAAACTCCTCAGACAAAATGCGGTTTCTCCGTTTTTTTGTTTTCGCGAATAGATTAGTGCGTTTCTTACCTTAGTTTCCCCCCCATATTTTCTACAAATGGTAATTTGTTTTTAGAAAACAAAACAACAAATCTTACATACCGGGTTCAAATTAGTGCGTAAGGCAATATATAGGCAAGCAGGTTAGGTAAGCGATCCTATATATAGATATATCTCCCCGTTCCTCCCTTAATATCTTACTCCGGAACAAAACAAATGCAAAGCAAGAAGTAACAGAAATACCTCAGACTAAGCAAAAAGTCACCAGCACCTATATTACCGATGTAAGCGATACGATTTTGCAATTAAACTGCATTTTTGTTTTTCCTCTTAGTACGAAAACGGTACATGGGGAATTTCGTTCCCTTGATGCAAGTCTACCTCAGGGCGGGTTACGATGATGCTGCACATCCGGCAGCACTCGCAAACCGCAGAAAACCAACTTAATACCGCTATACCTCTCCGAATGCTAGTGAAGTAATATGATACGATTTTTTAAAAACTACTGAACTAATCTTACCTGAATGATTGTAAAACTACGATGGAAGAAGAAACAATTGTACGGAACATGGAAGCATGGGCATGTAGATGGGTGGCCCTTTTACCTAAAGTATACTACCAACCTTTAAAAAAAACCCCCTCGTATACGTCTCTAAAGCTTCCCTTCCTTTTACGCTCTTTCGCACAACATTAATGATCGGGAGAGAAAAGGAGAAGCGACAGCGAAGCAATGAACACGATCACACTATCGCGTTGATATACGATTTTGTAACTGATCGCACATACATACAAGCAGCCAAAAAGCAATCAACAGAGCCATAAACGACATCATACCTGGAATACGAAATATCACGAGCAAACAAAAAAAAACGAATGTATACTAAAAACAACTGGTTTAGTAGTTTAAGCGAGCGAATACACTACACGCTTGTCCCTTTTTCTCGCTTGTTTTTTTTTTTGAAATTTTCGGTTTCAATTTTACTCACTTCTAGTGTGGCCCCACAAGCCGAGAGATACGGGATGTTTTCTTTGTTTATCATACAGCGTAGAAGTTTTTTTTTCTGGTGAAGATCATCTCGCATATACGAAACACTGTTATACGAATCTCTTTTTATTGATTGCATTGATTTCAAAAGTCCTTCGGTGCGATGAAGGCAAACCCCCCCGGGCAAAAAAATATCATTAGTTCGTAGGGCTAGTTGCGCAACCAGACACGTGTATAACGGCAACCAAAACAACACAACAACAGCTATACGATACGAGAAGTCATACATCTTCAATACGACAAAAAAAAACCGATACGATATAGGAATGGAGAGTAAGCAGAGCGGAACTCTTGCCGCACGTGTATACGTCTACAAAACCGCTGTATACTGAACTGGAAACGATTACGATTTATCATTGGGCAAACTTTGCAATATCACTCGAAGTATACTCTATTCTACCAGACGGAAATGGGAAACTTGAAGATATAAAAAAAGAAAAACATGCAACGCACGAACGAGAAGATGATGCAGAAAATGATCATTACGACAGCAAACTAAAGTACAATTGATTCGTGGTGCTTTAACGTACAAGGATTCGCTTGCTTTCATTTCAAGATTGTCTTCAACTCTTTCTCTCTCTCACTCACTCTAAAACCAGACACAGAAACGCAAAGCAAATGGGACATCCTTTACTACCTCCTCATAAAAAAAACAAACAGAAAAAAGAGCGACGTTAAAGAAATTGGTTCAGTCGCAATGTAGTAGTTAATAATGATTAGTATATACCCTGCTAGATCACCTACCAACGGGCTAGTTAAAGTCCTTGGCTTTAGTCATGTAAGCGGATCATGAATCTACCACCACTCAGAGCTACCACACTTACCTCTTCTGCAGCGTGTAGTAAATAGTGAAAAACATATAACATACATATACAACTATATTTAACACAAGCCACAACGCGTGGCAAATTCTCTCAGGGAGTGGGGTAAATATTACTACCAGAAGAAAGCAAAAGAAAAAAAAGGGAACGTTTTAACCTTAAGAAACATTAAACCCAGAAGCATACGTGATGTTGGGGTCAACGGGATAGTTTTTTTTCTTCTTTTGTTTCTTCTGTACTAATTTTACAAACACAGCAATTATTAACTAGCAATTATCTCTCAGACAACACAAGAACAAAAACAGACAACCACAACCAGAGTGCAACAGAAAACGGGTAATGAGTAATTTATAAGAAGTTATATACAGTGCTGGTTAAGTTTTGTTTTTTTTTTAACAAATGTATTTTTTTCTGTTTCTTTGTTTTTTTTCTTACCACTCCCAGTTGAAAAACACCCAAGAAAAAAACAAATGCCATGCCAATTGTTAAAGTTGGTACCGCAAAGAAATATACCTCAGTGAAGAAACCGTTAGAGCGTTATGTAATTATAATGCATTAAAACATACAACGTTGTATGATTAGTATTAGTTAATGGGTTAGTAGAGTTAAAGGGGAAAATTAGAGGAGCAAACGAGCAAATGGATAATGTGTAAGAAGAGTAGAGTAGAACAAATGTTAATAGCACAAGGCAATTTAGTACGAGTACTTATGGTTCGCAGTCGATTACAAAAGTATGTATTTGTATTATGCGCGTTTGCGTGTGTGTTTGTGTGTTGGAAAATGAATATTCCTATTACAAAGGAGACACACCACAAACACACACACAAACCTCTCTGATTCTGAGATTGTAAATAGTATTGCAAAACAAAAAAACGCATATATAGCATTAAGGCAATGATTAATGGAATCCCAAAACAGTTGAATCTCCTCCGATCGCTCCGATAAATGATAGCGATCACGATGAATCTGATATTAGATAAGGTAAGAGTGTGTGAGCAAATTGTTGTCGCACACCGCGCACGAACAAACGACTTCAAGCGACGAACCTTGTGACGTTTGGTTGAAAGTGTTTTTTTTTGTCTTTTCTTTTTTTTTAACATCACAACCACACTAAAAGCCAGGTGTCGGGAGGTGGTATGGAAATCAAATCAAAATTATATATTAGTTAAACTGTGGGGGGGGGCACAAGCAGATCGTCCAGACAAAACACGCAGATCGTCCATAGCGATGTAAAAAAGGCACGCGCGCGCGATAAAATAGGAAATGTGGAAATTCAATGAATTTTTTTGTTTGCCGTTTTGTTTAGGTTTTGATGATATAAGCTACAACACTGTTACGAGTATCAATTCTGTTTTACGTACGTACTTAACCGATCGATAAAACGTTAGTGGGAAAACGTTGTTTACGTTGATTCGAGTGAAGCGTTTTGAGATTTGTTTTCTTTTTTTTTTATTAATTTGTCACCTTACGAATTCCTTCTATCCCTGTCTATCATGTTATTTATATCGGTGTTTGCTTTTCGAGCGTAAACAAGTAGATGCGTAAACTGTAAAACGGGAAGCGAAAGCTCGTTAAGGGTAGAAACTTGTAAGTCATGCTAGTATGAGCTGATCTTGCATTTTGCTAGATAAAGGAATTAGAAAGAGAGAGAAAGAGCGCAGAACAGAAAACAACTCTAACGATAAGAAATGCTAATACATTGCGCAAAAAAGTAGAAAACATAGCAAAAACAAAAACTACAGTCTTTGTCATGCTTTGTCTATTTTGCAAAAAAGGAAAATAACGATTACGCAACTGATAAAATGGAACAAACACTAGACAAAAGAGAGTAAAAAATTTATACTTACGAAGCGAAGCATGGGCATGTTTCATGGATTATTTGTTAACGATAAGATGGAACTGTTTCACAGCAAAATCGATAAAACAAAGTTCGCTTTTATGACCATGAACCATCCAGCGCAAGGCCGGGCGTAAAAGTAGTTAAGAGCATGACACAAAACAAGTGAACAATGGTTCAGAAATATATGAACAGAAGGTAGGAAAAGTGAAGAAAAAAAATTATGTTAAAACCACTACAGCACCGCAACACATTGCGAGCGAGAGAGAGATTCTAGACACGTTATGCCGGTATTAGTAATTCATACTCTCCTTTTTTTGTCTCATTAGTTGTAAGTACTCTATTGCTATTATTGAACATTGTTCGATCTTTTTTAAGTTTTTTTGTACACTTTTTTCTTTATAAGGTATCGTTTTTTTTTCGGCGGAAAATATATTTAAAAATTATAGTACGTTTTTGTGTGTGTCCTTTTTTATGTTTTATTCCGTTTTATATGTCTCTATTTATATTATTGTTTCAGCTTTTATTTGTTCACCTTTGGTTTTCTAGTTGTTTCACGTTTACTTTTTTGATTTCTATTTTTAATTTTCAGCATATAACATAGGGCGTGCCTTTTTTGTTTTCGATGGAAGCAAAAGTTTTCAAACCATCCGCAGACGGTTGTCTTCTTTTGCACTAAAACGGAACTAAAATGGCCGTACAGTTTTTGCTCCGCGCATATTAGATTACACTTACACTTGTCTCACTCATACCAAAAGCAAAATTTGCATTTACAAGTTCCTAGAGTGCAGAAGGTAGTCGATCGGTCAGGGCATATGGCATATAGTAAAATCCAAACACGTATAAAATTAAATTATCCAAAAAAAAACATGTGTAGCAGTAGAAAGTTAAGGATAAGAGAAAGAGAAAAACAACACATTATCGAAAAACAAAAAAAGCATTATGTGGGCAAAATGTTTTTTTGAAATTGCCATACAGTAGATGCGCTAGGGTAAAACGTTAAATGTTGTTTAAATACTATGGCAAGTGCAATAATTTCCATTCGAACCGATCGTCTTTGCGAAGTCACAACCGTGGTCTTTGTTTTCGCTAGATTAATCAACGTGCAACCATTGAAATATGTATGATACAAAGTTTTATAAGCTACACATGGACACATTTAAACTTTTTCAGCAAAAAGGAAAAAAGAAATCCCCCAGAGATCCCACAAAGGTGCGAGTTCGTGTATGTATTCAACGAGACAATAATGGAAGTTAAGCGAACAAATTACAAAGAAAAAAACACAATGGAACACTTTTAAAAAATCATGGCGTGGAAAGGAATTGTAAAATGTTCCAGCTACATTCCACCGTTTCCACTTTCAAATGGTTGAATAAAACGAGAAAGAAAACAAAAGAAAGCAAAACTATAAAAAAACTTCCCCGGAATGAACACATGAAACAAAACCAAATTGGTACACAAAACATACATGCAAACGCCTCTATAAACAATTGTTATATCTAGTGAATAATGAACACAAGTAAAAGTGCAAAAATTAGAAACGATTAGTTACTGCTCCATTCGACACACTAAACATTACAGCAAAGAAAGCAACAAAGCGGTCCAGCACACGCACACACACACACCTAATCGTGTGCTGGAAATGTTTGGTGAGCTTTTACTAAAAAAGATCAATTTACGGTTACAACATACGCTCGGATAGAACATAGTGCAAAAAAGGGTGGAAAGAGAAAGAGAGTGTATCCTTAAATTAGTAGAAAACATTTTGTGAAATCATTACAAACTAAGATAAACGTAATGCAAAGCTTATTTATGTATTCGATCCTTCGAAGTGTAGCAAAATGGCAGTGGAGGAAAACAAAAACAAAACTATAGTAAAAAAAAAGCCCACACAGCATAAATGGGATAATCAGAGCTCTGTAGGTAAAATGGTTAGACAAGATTGTTTCCGTTTCCGTTTTCTGTTTTATCTTTACATCATAAATGCAACATAAGTAAGGCCAGCCAAGCTTCCCGTGTAACAATCGCTTCGACAAAATGGCGGATCAAGCAAACAAAAGCAGTAAGTCATTATTATACCTTAAACAAGACTACTCTCAAAAAAAAACATGCCCTCAATGATAAGTATGATTCAAATAAAGTAACATAAAGTAAACCTTCACTGTGTTTAATGTTTATTTGTCATATCAATTAACTCTAGTAAAAATCTTACATCCGATATTTCTAATTGAATACGGTTAACTTACCGATAGTTTGATAGCATTTTGGCACCAGAAAACGACCAACACTTGCTTTTTTTTACTGTGAACAAAGGCACATCTACACAAAATACACAAAACTACGCATTAAACAAAAAGCTCATTACAAAATAGACTTAACTTTTTTTTCATACCATAATATAACATAACATACACACTTCAATGCGCTTTGGCACATATAAAACACTTCACTTAATAGACGATTTCACGATTCACTAAAAACCTACCAACACTTTTGCTTTTTTTCTGTGCAGAAAGGCACATACGCACCTCAATGCACTTTAGAACATTGAAAACACTTCACTTGAATAAAATAGCCACATTTTTCGATACACGAATTAACACAATAAGAAATCAGCTCAAATATACATCTTCACAAAAGACACTTTTTCACAAAAAAAAACAACCAACACTTGCATTTTCTTTATCTTCACACAAAGGATGGGAGCAGCTTTGCACTACCTTTTTCAAATTTCTTTTTTTATTTATTAATTTCAAATTTTATTAACTAGCAAGGAGGTTACGAAGATAAAACAAACACCGCACGAAAACACGGTGGCAAACTACGCTGCACAACACAAATGCAAATAATTTGCAAGCTTAGTTCACCCATAGTACACGCACTTAAAATGTCCTTACACTCACACACGTACTCATTACGGCGTTAGCGTACAGCAAACTGCACGATACCACAATGATAACTTCAACGTTGGAGTAAGACCACATGAAGAACGTACATTGTCTGCGCAGGTGTTCAAGATGCAAAATGGCGAAATTCTCCTATCGCTTAAACACGATCGCACTTAGCACGCGTTAGAATGTTCCATAGTTCCGTGTGCGTCGACCTTTCTTCAGCTACCAATTGCATTTATGACTTGCTTAACCATTTTTTATAGTTTTTGTACAATGTTCTACGATTGATTCGATCAATAAGCGATTAAAATTGAGAAAATTGAGAAGACAATACTGTGTTGGGCCGCTGTACTCACTCAGTGGCATTCTTCTTTCACTTACACTTACACTTCCTAACAAGCATCACGCGAGCGTATATGCGGACACAAAGCCAAGCCAACGCCGGCGACATTTTTTACACGTGCCAAACAAATCTGCTTTGTTTAACACCACATTAACGCACAAATTGTTGTATTAACCATATAAAGTAAAGTATATACCTTTTTACATCCAAAAACAATTGTTATACAATGTTCTATTCACAAAGCACGTGCTCCGCTTGCCACACATTACCGAAAGCTTCTTTTTATGACTGTGACGTACTGCTGTCCGATCGCTACTAATCACTTTATCTCATTACCATCATCTCTTCTGCCTCGTTGTCACGACGCACCTACACAACTATAATTGGCGAAGCGGGTGGCTGTCAACTTCTCTCGTTCTTTCGCACGCTCTTCGAAGATCGTTCCTCATTGGGAGGATATTCAAAAATAACTCTTCGCTCTTCTCGATCAAATCCGTTCTTACATTTATAGTATGGAAAATGTAATTGTGATTAGTATTAAAACGCGTTAGAGAGGCATTGGTTCAATCAGGTGGCAATAAATTAGATAGAAAATGAGGTCCTTTACCATTTAAAATTTACCGTGTTGACGAGTGTCTTGTGGCTATAAAAAAATTTTCTTCTGCTACCAACATTCGTACACATTTCCGTTCTTCGGGGCCACCCACACCGGAGAGGTCCTAGGCGGCCGCCTACCGTTTGATTCCGCCACTGTTTTCATCCGTGTTTTCCACATATCCGGCCTCGGTCGATGAGCACGGATAAACGGAGTTTCAACGCCTTATTAAGAGTCTTTTAAGAGCTCCTATCTGACACAATGCAACGAATTTATTTGTCGTCTGGGTTCAATCGAAGAGAAACGTCAACGCAAAACACAATAAATATTTACATGTTTAGTTGCTGAGGAAAATTTTCTCCTCCGGTTTATATACAGTATTGGTGTATATCATAAAAAGTGGTAAAGAAATAAGAGACAGAAAAATGTTTCGCACAGCAACTACATCAGCCCTTGCCTCACGGTTCTTCATCTCCATAAATCATCCCCGAATAGCGCCACTTACCATACCGCTTGCTTCGCTAACCAACCATGCACCGATCGCGGTCGATGGTACGAATCAGCACCACCAGTACAACCGCAGCAACCATGACGAACAGCAGCATCGAAAGAAACATACCGGGCCACTACGCTTCATTGCTGCCAGTTCGTTTCTGTCCTGGTTTAGTAAGAAATCGGACGATGAAAACACACCCGAAAGTCAGCTGATCACCATCATCAAGCGATCGATTCTATCGATACAGAAGGAAGAATATCAGAAAGCGGAACAGATGCTACATTTGGCGCTAAAGATGGCACAGGACTTGCAGAGCAAGGACGGCATCACGTACATCTACGACATTATGGCCAACCTGGCGATGGAGGTGGGTGATTTCGCGAAGGCAGAAAAACTCTTCGTCAACGTGATGCAACGGCTGTTTTCCGACGGGTTTCTAGAGGATCACATTAAAATGCTGCACATAAGCTCCAAGGTTGCACATCTCGCACAGCTGCAGGGACACCTGGATAAGGCGGCACAAGGGTTCGAATGGACGCTTGCGAAGTTGGAGGAAAAGCTGAAACAGATCGGCGATGGTAACGGGAAAGAGATCCGTGAACTGTGGGGCATCACGAAAAACTGGTACGCCCAGCTGCTGATGGAATGTAAGCGATTTGCCGAAGCCAAACAAGCGTTCCTGCAGGCGTACGAAGCGTACACGGAGATACACGGGAAGCTTACCGAGGAAGGACTTACGATACTGAACAATCTTAGTGTAGCCTGCTCAAACGTAAGTTTTTTCGATTCGAGTGGTTTTTCACAACAGTTCAAACTGATTCTTTTGCTTTTCAGCTTGAAGATTACGCTTCTGCTGAACGGTTCTTGAAAGAGGCCATTTCACTTGCAGCCCAAATACCGGACCTCTCGGAAGCGGGTGTGTACAAAGCGAATCTAGGCTTGCTTTACCTACAGCAGGGCTTACTGCGACAAGCGTCCGAGTTTTGCACGTTCGCCTGGCGCTATGGAACGCAACACAAACACGAAGAGACTGTGATACAGGCAAACTATTGTCTGGAACAAATTAAAGCGATGAAAAAATAATAACCATCACCCCGGGATACGATGGACACACACTTTTGCCAGGCTAAGGAACGGCCAATGAACGTCACCTGATACAAACTGTTACTCCTGTTATTAAACAAATGTTACCTTATCGTTTCGATAATAAACCTTATAGATGTGATTGAATCGTTTTGCATTAGCCACCGCAATCATAATCGAACCCTTTTCCCGGCCGGTTTAGTCTTATAATTATTTATTACTATCTCTACCAAACGTTGGAACACTTTCGAAATAATGCTATTGAATTTTTCGCCCAGTTACATCAGATCCTCCATCTCGCGCATAAACTGCAGATAAGCGTCGTCTTTCGTTGGCTTCGAAGGGTCCGCACTGACCGTGCGAGCATCATGCGGATCGTGCACTGGTCTTGCCGGTGGTTTCGCTTTTCGTACTTCGTCTTTTTTCGCACGCAACGCGCTCGGCACGAACCGTGTGACGTCCGCACTGAGGTTTCGAATTTGTGGTTTCGCCGAAATGGTGGCACTTTTGGGATCCTTCTGCTGCAGCAACTGTTGCTGTTGGGCCTGTTGGTGGAGTTGCATGTTGCGCTGTTGCTGTATGTGCTTGGGCGGCGGTCCTGCCGGTGGTCCCGGTGGCATGCGTATGCCCATCCGTGGCGGCATACCGGGCGGTGGTCCTCCGGGGATGCCGGGACGTCCCGGCATGCGTAGCCCGCCCGGTGGCATACCGGACAGACCGGGTGGCCTAAGGGGCGGTGGTCGTATCATGAGCGGTTGCATCGATCCAGGTGGTGCCGGCATCGGGATGGACGATGGCATCGGCATAAACTTCGGCATTGCTGCATCCGGTGGTGGTGCCGGGTTCGGTAGCGGAGGAACGGAAGGTGTCGGCATAGAGGGCAGGGATGGCGCATCGTGTGATTGTTCCTTTTTCTTCTGTACGCTTTCCATCTCCTTCATAAAATCATCGATGTTTTGTCCGGACAGGGCAAGCATCTTCTGCTGTACGGTATTCGGTTGCTTCACCTGCTTCTCCCCACCGTCCGATTCCTCCGTGTTATCCTTGGAATCACCATCATCGTAGAACTTGACGCTTTTCTGTGTTTCGGCGTGGAAGTTCTCCAGATCGTAATCAAGCTCGGGCATATCGAACAGGTCCGGCGGAGGCCCCGGTGGACAACCCGGTATACCGTCATCGTCATCGACAGGTTCGGTCGGTTCCACCGGATTTTCGACCGGTTTCTTCAGTAACGGAGCCGGCGGTGGTACGCTTCTTAGCGGTGGAACTATACTGGGCGGTGCCACATTCGGAGGCATCGGTATGCGCGGAATAGACAGGGGAGTGGGTGTTTCGGTAGCCGAAGGAAGCGGAATATCGTCCACCTGTACCTGTTCCGCATGGCGCACGCTTTCGTAGTACTGGATGCGTTTGTTACGACGCTTCTCGTAATCTACCTCCTTTCGCTTCAAATCCGCCCAGAGCTCCGGATCGTCCGCCTGGTACAGGCGCATAACGCGATCGAGCGTTTCCTTCAGCTTCTTGCGTTTCTCTTTCAACACTTTCTCGTTCAATGGTGACGGCTGGTACACGTTAAACTCCATCTCGTCAATCTTTTCCATCTCTTCAATTAGCTGTGCGGGATCTTTTCCTTTGAGCACCGCGGCCCGGACCATTTGTCGCTGTTTTTTGTTCTTCTTCAGCTCCTTTTTGCGAGCTTCCTTGCGGGCCTGGTCCGTTGGGTTCATGTACTTACCACTCTTGGTGGTGTTTATTGAACGGCGACCCATTTTTCGGATTTTGATAAACTGTTTTACAACGTTTTATTAACAATTAATCTACTTTTGGTCACCAAAGTATCGTTTCATCTTCCGTCGGCGCAAAACGTAAACACAGCCGCTCGACTGCTCGTCGAGGGTGAGCAAAAGTGATCGAATACTAGACAGGTGAGAAAGCTGCTCGACTCACGAACATTCACCGCAAATTCAATTTAGCCGTTACAGCACAGTATTATTTATGAAAATTCCAACTCCAAAATGTTTCATGATCATGTTAAAAACAGTTATTTTATTGATTCTTTAAATCTAACAAATCTTCAACAATCTTTTGGCGATAACATTTAATGTATAATGTGTAAGGAAGCTTAAAAGTGCAAAAAAAAAAAAATAATACAAAGCTCAGCTTCGCTTTTACGCTGCAGTAAGTATCGCACGAAGTACGTGCTTTAAACAGAGCAAATCATCTTTGTTCTATCGTGTGTTCAATTACCTTCAGACATGATCCCTGGAATGAAAATGAAACCATCAATGCTGGACAAACGTGTACACAATGGCACAATGAATCTTGGTACACGCTCATAACACCCAATGCAATGCCGTGTTATGCTACTTGTGCAGTGCAACAAACGGACATCGAAACAGTCATCCCCGTCAGCGGGAGTGCATGCGGTTCCTAATCGAATGATAGCGCCTATCAGTATGTGCGTGACTGCTGGCACGGGTTAGGTGTACACAAGAGAATACTCAGGGAAATACTTCCGTCACCGGGAAGCATGGTAAAGGAACAAAAAGATAAAAAAAGGTAACAACCTACAGATAAGAAACATGTACACAAAATATGAAAACGGTTCTACAACAAAAGGAGACAAAACAAAATAGATACCACAAGACGACACACAATTAGCTTCGAATTCCGTTTCTTACTGGGCCATGTTGTACTTCCATTGCGGCTATTTATTTTTATCACATCCCACACATCGGCAGTAGTGCTACAATTATTATTGCTCTCTTTTTCCTTACACCTATTTTGTGTTCTTCTGCAGCAAGAATGCAACAAAAGTATGAAACAACTGAATCAACATTACCTAGCTAAAGAGTGTTTGTAACGGGTCCATTTTCCTGTTCGATGCTGGAGCATTATCTGTTAAATAAACTGGACATGGACAAAGAAGCGGTGCCCTTAATTTCCTTATGGGATTGAACAATGATTAACAAAACAGAAGCTGTTACTTCCAGCTGTGGAAGGTTTCGAAGCTATAGATAGTAAGCGATCATGCACGCTACAATTGAGCACATTCACACAAAACGTTCCTACAGCAAAACTAACGTGTAAGAGCACTCGAATGCTTTCTTTTACACTCAACTAATCAAATGTCTACACAACGAACAGGAAATAAAATACGTACGTAATAGAAGTGTATAGATGACGAAGGTACAACAGGAAGAAAGACGGCAGCCACGGGACCCCATCCATTGTACTGCTCTATCTAATCCATTATTCAAACTTAGCAATAATTACCATCATGCCCACGCCGGCCAACAAGGCCGTAATTTCCTTCAACGATTGCCACAGCTTGGTGGATTCTTCCAGCAGCTCCGGTATAACCGACACGGTGGCAATGTAAATAAAGCCACCAGCCGTGAACGGCAGTACCCATGATTCCGCCGCATCACTCCCACTGCCTAGGAGGGCAAGGACGGTACCGGCTAGGGCACCCACTGCCGTCGTCAGCTGCAACAGCATGGCCTTCTTTTTCGAACAACCCGACTTGATGAGTATCGCAAAGTCGCCGATTTCATGCGGGACCTCGTGCAGCAGGATGGTAATGGTCGTGATCAGACCTATACTATTGCCTGCCAGATAAGACGCACCGATCGCCAGTCCGTCAGTAAAGTTATGCGTAAAATCTGCAGCCAGATTAAGATACCCGGCGATCTTAATGTCCGCTTCCTTTTTCGGTTCCTTACGGACAGCTTTACCCTTTGCTTTCGCTTCCTCCTTTTTCGATTTCGTTCCTTCCGTTTGTTTCTTATCTTTCTTGTCTTTCTTGTTCTCGGATGGGGATGGCGGTGGAGAGCTCTTGGCAGCTGCTTTACTTTGTACTGGTGCGGCCGGTTTCGAACCACCGTGGCTATGACCATGGCCATGTCCATGTCCGGTATCTTTCTTAATCAAACGGACGAATTTTTCAACTGCCAGGAACACTATAATGCCCGCTAGAACCCACAGACCTACACGCATGTCATGTCCATGGCTTTCGTGCTCGCCTTCCTCTCCGTGACTATGAGAATGGCCATGACTGTGACCGTGCGTGTGACCATCCGCATGCGAATGGGGCTGAATGGCGTGCGGAATCAGGTGCAGGAAAGCATCGCCCAGCAAACCACCGGAAGCGAAGGCAAGCAACGTTTTCAAACGCGGCTGCATCTCTTCCGTATTATCGAGCGGTATGGCAAACAGAATGAAAAACGGTGCCGCACTAATCAGCAACGTTGAGCCGAGTGAATGCACCCAGATGTAGAAGGTATCTAAAATGGAAAAATAAGACACGTTACATTTACTCTGGATGTTTTCTGCAACAACAAAAAACTGCTCTTGCTTACCTCTCGGAGCTTTACTTTCGCTGGTTGGCTTTTCCTCGTGATGATGATGATGGTGACCACCATCATGATGGTGATGATGATGATGATGGTCGTGGTTCTCATCTCCACCATGATGATGATGGTGATGATGTGGAACTGCCACCGGTTCTTCCTCGTACATCTCGTTCGCATGTTTGGAGTATTTAAAACTCGGATTTTCGTGATGATGATGATGATGGTGATCATGCTCGTGGAGATGATCATGATCGTGGGCGTGCTGCCCGTGGGCACCGCAAAGCGTCGGGAAGGACAAAAACATGATCACAAGAAATAGACCCAGAGCAATATGCACCCGGTAGGACGTAGATTCTTCCTTCAGCGGAACCTTCACTTTGGGACCTAATGCCCGGCTTTCCGTGTGTTTCATTTTGTTTCTTTTTTTCCTCTACCTTGTTGCGTACGTGTGCGGTTTGATATATCAGAGACCGCTTGATAATGATGATATTGATCGATCTTCTACCGCAGTTGGACAGATTGCTGCATTAACTCCTTCTAAAGCACCAAGCACATTATGCGCACACGATACTACTGCAGCTGCGACTTGAATTGCACGGTCGGAGACGTATTTGCACAAAGGATAAAATAGTGTCGGTATTATATATTCTTCAAACATGGATTCACAGCATTTTTTAACGAAAGAGTTGGAAAACATCTGGCATTTGACGAAGCCAGTGTCAGTGTCATAAAACGCGCGATGTTTTCGATGAATTGTTTGAATGCCAAAAATATTTAGTTAGTTATCTTGTTAGCTACTTTATCTGGTAATTTTTTATGGTCCTTTTTATGAGTTTGCTTTATTATGCTTCCTTATTTGCAAACGAATGTATGATTTATGTCTACCAGCGTCTAAAAGATTACTCTTTGTAACCGCTATTTTAAACATCGATTCTCTGTTTTTGAAGAAACCAAGTAGGCACCCCTCTAAACGTGTCCATTTTCAAATCCTCTCGCTTGACAGAAGCTGTTGGGCAACTGCCGTCCGAGTTTTTGTATCGTCGTGGATTAGCTAGAAAATGTTTCCTAAATAATCGCTGTTATTTGTGTGATTGTACTGCTTTTACAGCTCATAAGTGTTTGTTTGTTGTGTATTCTTTTATCGCGCTAGCCGTTCTGTGTGTTCTGTGACGCTAGAAGCAAAAGGACTCAAACATGAATTCTCGCATTGCAACCCCAAAACATCGGTTCGGGTCAGCAGCTGCTACCGCTGGTGGTACCTCGTCGCCGACGAAAGCGTCCACTCCACGGCCGCGACCGGCCACCGGCTCCAAGTTGGCCTCCTGCCTACTTTCGAAGCGTACGCAATTGAACACATCAAGCTCGGAATCATTACCGGGTTCTCCGGCCCGAACACCCAAAAGCGCTTCCGCGCGTCTACACAACATTGGCAATGGACTTGAGATGAAATCAAAATCGTCAACGTCGCTTAACACAAACGGTTGCTATACACCTTCGTCTTTGTACCGAGCACCGCTAGCTTCGTCGAAAAGTGTTTCCAAAGATTTCGGTACACCGCGCAATGTATTGAAGCGCGCCGTAGCACGAGAAAACCTGTTAAACGCAAGAACTCCGGAATGCTTTTCCCGTATTTCACTCGACAGCCCGCAAGCGTCTGGAGGGCGGCACCGTACTAGCCAAACAAAGCTAGACGAAACACAACGTAGCACAAAGGAAAAGGACAAAGAAGGTACGGGAAGTGAAGTAAGTAACCTAAAAGTCGCCGTGCGCATCCGTCCCCTATCGGCAAAGGAATGTATCGACTCGGTGGCCAATATTGTTCGGGTAGAGAATAATGAACTGTACATAAATGGTGGCAGTACGGCCGATAATCTTGCCGGTGTAGAACATTACTTTTTGTACGATCATGTGTTTTGGTCGTGCAACGCCGAAGATCCTGCATACGTGAGTCAAACCGGAGTTTACTCCAACCTTGTCCATCCATTGCTCGACAAAGCATTCGAAGGATACAATACCTGCTTGTTTGCGTACGGCCAGACAGGATCGGGGAAGAGTTACAGTATGATGGGAATGGATCTGGACGAGAACTACGACGATGCTCCGAACCCGGACGCTGGCATTATACCTCGCTTTTGCCACGAATTATTTACACGAATAAATGCACTGAAAGGCCAGGTGCATGCCGAAGTGGAAGTGAGCTATTTCGAAATTTACAACGAGAAAATACATGACCTACTGTCCGTCACACCGACCGATGGTGTGATCACCGTATCCACTCCCGGGCAGGGACCTAAAAGGGCCGCACTGAAGGTACGCGAGCATCCCGTCTGGGGACCGTACGTAGTCGATCTAAGCACGCATCCAGTCGATTCTCATACGGCCTTAAGAAACTGGCTTGCCGTGGGAAATAGCCAGCGAGCTACGGCGGCCACCGGTATGAACGATAAAAGTTCGCGATCACATTCGATCTTTTCGGTTGTGTTGAATTTGGTGGAAATAGTGCACAGCAGCGATACGGATGATTCGGACCGCCCAGGCAGCACATCGGTGAAGCAGACGAAACGAAGCAAAATCAGCCTGGTGGATTTGGCCGGTTCCGAGCGCGTAAGCCAAACGTGCGCCAGTGGTGCACGGTTGAAGGAGGGCGTTAGCATCAACAAAAGTTTACTGACGCTTGGGAAAGTAATTTCCGCACTGGCAGAATCGAAGAAAAGCGCCACCACCTACATCCCTTATCGTGATTCCGTTCTTACGTGGCTTCTGAGGGTAAGTACGAAATAATGCTTACAGAAAAACTTGATTGTAAAACTGGCATTTTAGGAAAGGGATATTGTTTATTGCATCAACACATGTCCGGGCATAAAATCGTTAATTCAACAAAAGTCCACTTGGAGGGATCGCCATGCTGCGAAGAATTCTTCGATGATGCTTACACTTGCACACAAGGGCACACTTTGTGCAGCACGGCTTCTGGATGGGCTTTCGGCTCACTACCGCTGATACATCTGAAATGGTTTTACAAACCGTTAACATTGCGAATGGAGCAATTTTTACACAAATGTTCCCAATCTATGCCGTACCTTTTTCCTTCGCACCATCTTGTTTATCGGTGCGCTTACTGCTGAATATTTTCTTCCACTTCATTTTGCAATATTTTTTTGTATTTTTAAACTTTTTTTTTTTTGGTCACCCAACAGTGAAGAACGTCCGCTCGATGCGAGATTCTGTTAAAAAGTGGGCTTACGTTATGAACATACGCAATAAAAACGTTAAATGCACAAACAAAAGGCAATGAACACAGAAAGCACGGGAAAGTATTAACCGCAAAGGAAGTATCGGTTATAACATGAAGCATGATAAGAAATGGTCCTTGGTTAATGTTTGTTTGAGATGTTGCTAGTCAAAAAAAAAGACTCAAATGTAAAACAGTTTATACCACGAATTTCATCTCATATTCATCTCGTTACGATATAGATTAGGATGTTTTTGTTTGTGCTTTAGGTAGCCCGAACCCCCCAAATATCGTAAACAACCCCCCTGGTTAAGATAAGGATGTCGTACGCCATATTTCATTTTACAATGTTTTTTATGTAACTTTAGCATTCACGTTTATCTGCCGCTGCATTTAACGAAATCCGTTTAGCTTTAAAATTAAATGGAACCGATCAACCGTTCAACCTAAGCTCGCGGTAAATGTTTCCGATTGATAACGGGAAACATAAGTAACGTATAAACGATATTGCTTAAGAGCAAATGCTGAAGTTAGGATTCAAAAGGAAACGTTCACTACGGCAAGACTGGACAGTACCACGCGTTCGGTACGCGCAGTATAATTAACGTTACGATAAAGTATCTCCCGACACGACAAAACCATAAAACCACGCCTGTTGTTATTGTTATCAGTTTGGAAATGTGCTTTATTGATAAAGTATCGTGCGAACCAGTTTTAGTCAGCACTTGATGCGTCGATATTTCAAAAGACGCATACGTGACACCGTCTGTAGACTCCAAGATCGATCGGAACGTTGCAGGTGTTCCACGCGGTTGCCCTGTTCACCGTAGGGTCGCATGTCCCTGGAGTAAAGTCTGCGATAGTCGAACATTTGTGAAGTGCATTGTTATTGCGCCATTGATGCCGTATCTTATCAATATGAGGCCACGCACATTGTGGACAGCCCAGTAGGAAGATTGTATCTAGGTGGTTTGGGACTTGGAACTTTGTAGAATGAGATAGAGGACAAGCGCAGTATCTGGTTGATTAATTTCAACCTTTCAATTAGGGTAATTTGTACGGTATTGCTCCTTTGGGGAAAGGGCTTTTTTTTAGATAGCTTTTAGTTCGAAACAAAACTCATTATAACAAAGAAAACGTAATTTGCCAGATAATCTGCATCCACCAACATGATCAATACATTTATACAACTTCAAACAGCCATTTCTGTGTAATATTGTAAAGGTTAATATTTATTTTTCTTCATTAAAACATTCACAAAAAGCTCTAAATATATGTAACACGATTCTAAACAGCAAACCTCTTACCTTACGGTTAAATACTAAAATCTGATTGTAAATAGATCGGATTTACAAATGTTTCTTTTTCGTTATGTTTTCTTTATCAATGTTTAGGTAATTCGTTTAGGACACAAGACCTGTAATGCAAATAATGGTTATCTGTTGTGCAGAAACAAATCTTCATCCATTGCGATTCTCTCTCAGAAAGCAGAATTGTGTCCCTTTCGTTCACGCAGATCACTCCAGCACACGATCATTGATCGGTTGTGCAAAAATATCGCTTTGCACACACGCACGTACCCTGCAAAAAGGTTCTCCATTTCAACATGCTAAAATGCATATCGAATGAGTTAGGATGTGTTGATAAAATTGAACGATCTCTGTCACTGTGAGTCGTGTAGGAGGGAAGCATAAACTCAGCCATTCCCACACTATACACCATTGGAGAAATGCAATATTCCATTCTGTTAATCAACGCTATACATTTTGCTAACACGCTCCTTTCGCTATTATTTAAAATGTTTTTCGTGTGCTCTGGTATGTATCTACTGCAAATACAAACGTTGCAAATAGATCGTTGATTTTCATATCTTCTCCACCAACCATTCTCGAAGGTGAACTGGTGTGTATAGTTATTAATATAGATCAGTCTTTTCGCATCAACAATAACAGTGGTACGTTTGTCTCTTTCTGGGAGTTTTCTTCTATTTGCTGCCCGCCTGGCTTATGAAAAAGTCAGATCGTGAAAAAAGGTAATGAATTTACGCTACTGATTATCGTTTTTGCACACCAGCAAACGTTTTTAACGTTTCTCTCAATGCCGTATTATGAGTTGCCACACATGATCTACTCATTTAAAACTTATGCGTTGAAGCCTATTTCTGCCAAACTTAAGCTAGAAATAGTTTTAGTAAACCTCTTTCGATTCCCAAACAATACGCTATCGTATGAATAACGATATGAAATAACTTAACATCTATCGTAATATCTAATGATCAGCAAACGCCACTCGTTAAATAAATGATTCCTTTCTTCACATCCTCTCCATACGATCGTTCGATTGCTTTCACCAGGTTCATTTGCTTTCGATCGATTCCTGTCGATTAAATCCGACACCCGGAGCGGTAATGTGCTGATGATGGTTACCGGTCGGACTGGTGGACAATGTTGTGCCTCGTGCCGATGCACACATGTCCTCCTCCTCGTCCTCCTCCCGCAGCTCATCGATGCACTCTTCCGCGTCCTCGCTGATGCTTTCGGTAGTGATGCGCTGGCCACGCTTTCGCATGTACGCACCAAGCGGTCGCTTCTTTTGCTCCTTGCAAAATGGACAAGCATCCTTGGACGATTTACCAGCCGAGGAAGATTTGCCGATGTAGCTGAGAAGTTTTGCTGTAAGAGTAAGAGAGTAATAAGAAAACAAACTGTAAGCAAATTGTTTCAAACAATGTATTTAATTGTATCTCGCAAAACGTTACATTCCTCGAGTATGATGCTGCTATCAATATGCATTCTTATCGCTCCGGGTTATTTACAAAACATACATTTACTGTGTGGTGTTCCGTCGAATGCAAACACATGCATGAAACCAGATGTGTGCTACCACGTTATCTAATCAAAATAGTTGCAGCAATGCGATGGTGCCATTTTGTGTCATAATTTCTGAACCCACAACGTCCTTAAGCGACTTTCATCTAATTGAATATTTTGGATCTTTATTTCAATATTCATACAAAAATCCTCATGAGCAGAGACGTTCAATTCAATTCCTTTGCAGTTCATTTACTACAGTATGGAACCACTACGGCATGGGACAAAGACATAGAATGCTGTTTGCAACTTGGAAATGTACTGCGCAAAATGATAATGATACACCCAGTTCCGTTTAATAGTATCCTCTCGAGATATACACACACGGGCGTGCATCCGCGATATCTCGTCATAGTCACGAGACGTTCTTGCTCAGGCTACCGCCACAGTTATTTATGGTCTTTTTTGTATGTTCAGTTGATGATGTCCATGCTATTAAACGGTTGCAGCAATGGGAGACCATTTTGCTTTTTGTTTACACATTGATAAAATTGTTATGATACTGTTTGAGCACGTGAGAGAAGCTTGATCAACTCAAAAGGTTTCATTTAAGCGTAAAACAATCTTACAAGTACAAATTACGTAGTTTGTTTTCTGACAATTATTTTACAATCCGTTCTTATCAAGTAATGCAAGGATTCTTGTTTTATTATTCCAACATTTTGGCTTGGCTTTATTTGCGAATTATTTGCTGTTATCAGCCCAATTCTTTAATTTTTTTTTGCGCTAGTTTGAATAGTAAAAGTGACTGAACTCTGCTCTCTGTCCTCGCAAAACAAAACCGTTTTGCGACATTCCTTATCAAATGGCTGGTGCCGAATCGCAATGAACGGTTGTCTAAAAGATTAGGAAACAAGCGAATGTAGGACGTACATTAGTCAGAGCGTAAAGATACGTGTTTCTAAGTACGACAATCAACCTTAACACAAGTGTTAATCAATCAACTGACCGAACCCAAACCGTCGGTCGAATTCTTATCATTTTTTTTAATGTTCATTCGAACGCAAAAAAGGGAATCCGGATTCGAAGAAGAAAACACAGCAAAATTACAATATTTTCAAAACCAATCGTACGAGCAGTAAAAAAAAAAGAAGCAACGATTGATGGGAACTTCGCTGATAAGAATCGACAGCAACTTGACGTAACTAATAGGAAATATAAAAGCATAAAAAACACACACACAAGAGCAGATGCAAAACATCGGACCTTGGGCAGACATAGTTCAGTCCACAACGAAATGAACTTGGAGCGAACTTGGTCGGGAACCCCATGTGGTCCGGGGACGGACAGAGATAATAGCTTATCTGCTTGCACAGGGCGGAACAATTGCAATCAGCTCTGGCGGGACAAAAAGAGTATAAACGCTAATAAAAATCGGGAAAAAAGGTTATCTGGTGCTGAGGGAAGCAGTTAAATATAAGCGATGACCGGTTAGAGGAGTAGGTGACCATTCAGTTGCTTTTTTATTATTCGCCTCAACACGAAAATGCTCCCTTCAAAGATGTATCTACCACCAACGCAACATTTCAAACGTCCTTGCCTATCAATGGCATCTTCTGAAGTACATAATGAAGTCACCGCGTGGTACGTGATCGCGGGCACGTTTTAAATTTTATTTTTAAATAGTTTTGTAATATTACTTTTATCTCTGTTTCAAATTGAGGAGTGTTTGAGTTGGATACAGTGCGTTAGATATGAGATGTCTTTGAAGGAATAACCTTTTTCAATGTCTTCACCATTTAATCTTCTAGTCATTCATCTGGAAGCCGTTACTAGTGCACCAAGTTAAAGTCTATAAGTGTGATAATTTAATATCGTTGCATTTCTTTCACCCTAAAGCTGTAATAACGCATGCGCCACCAAACGAATTTGAAGCAACAATGTTCCACACTTTTCTCACTCTTACGCACGTTACGAAAGGGCATGAAAAAATGTAGGTCAATGCACAGTTGAGGCGTGTGCTGTACCGCGATACAAGTCGCCACCATCATTCATATGGGTTTGGAGTCGTTTGGGACGGAGCATTTCTGTTTTCAACGTCATATACCACCCATGACCCGGTAGCTGCATCTCGTGCAGTGGGACATTCGGGAGGATTGAATGTATCACAACTTAAATAAGCATGCCCATGGAACTGGGGAACGAGTGCTGTTGTGATGAGTCGAGTTAATTTAACCCTGCTAACCTTCTCCACGCAGACGGGGAGTCTTCCCCGAACTACCGTCTGGCGATGGTGAGACATTGCTCATGCTTAATTGTATCCCCTAGGGTGCCCAAGGGTGAAGTACCAGAACAGCTGAGATATGCATTCATCTCAAAAGAAGCCACTTAATTGGCGGTGATTCATTTCCGCGTGCAAGAGAATTGTAATATACCGTACCACTGAAATACATTTGTCCATATCCTCTTCTGGTGATCTTTAATAGCATTTGGGAGTTGATCGCTTTCGTAAATGTGTCCAAATTAAAGCTTTTATACACTTCTAATCAGTCTAATCGGTAATGCAAACAAGATTACGGTTCGATTTCGTTATTGAGTGCAACTTTCCAAGGAAGTGATAATTCGAGACTTGAGGAAGTGCTGAGCGTGTTGAGCTGGTCGGCAGGCAAAGATGTAAAGTGTAAATTAGCGCCACGCAATTGGTTATGATCATCTCACACGAAGTTCATGACATGGCATCGTTTTAACACTAAAACGACCAGGATTACGAAATGTTTGAATGTTATCCCGAGATACTATTCCTAAGTTGCGCATAATGAATCTATTGCAATGAGTCAATCAAATGAATCTTCAAAAGATTCGAGATTCCACACAGCTACATCAATCCTTAATGATTTTTGTTCTGTTTTTAGATTAAACCTTGAGAATTTATGAATGCCAAGGATAGAGATCACCTCAAAGATACTTTCTGATACATCAAACACTGAACGAGTTTTATAATGCTGAACTATTCATTCTAGTGTTAAAGCCGAGAAGGAACGTAGCTGTCGGGTAAAATATCTCACCTCAGTTCTACGTTTTCGTACTTCTGACATAACAAATAACCTTGACGTAAGCGTGAGAAGAAGAAACAAAAGTATAAAGTTGAAGTAGGGTATTTTACACCCTTTCTAAATGCCAGCAGCAATAATTTGAGCTAATTTGTATATTTTGCTTTCGCTCAACATATAGTTCAAAAGCTTACGCGATTTCGTGAACAACTTTACCGATCCGTCGATCGTACGCCACGAACACCAACAACTTGCCAACGTAAACCAAGCCCCTCAGAAATACATGGTTGCAGTTTTGTTATTTGCTTTTTCTGTTTTGTCGCTCCAACCAAGGGCAAACATTGCCTCCGGATGAGGTTTGCCGCTGCTATTCATTCTGCTCTTCTAGCAATTGCCGCCACATTTGCATTTGAGTGTAAACTTCCGTTCCGGCAATCGTTCACTGATATGATGGCTAGTGTTGCTGGACCTTTGAATGAGATTATTTACGATGCTGTAATACGCAACCAGAGCTGCATGTGCAAGAATTCTGATCTCTCACGAGTCCCGTGACAGTGTGTACGTATGATGATCGCCGGCTTGTAGATCGAATTAACGTATCGCGTTTTTTCAACTCTTCCCGAAAGGAGAAGATGGGATTTGAAGTTAAAGGATGATGTCAGCCGCATTCAGCCGTGGAAAGAAAAAAATCTTGATTCCAGACTTTGAAATTCGCTTGCGAGAGACCTTTGGTAAATTCACGGCTGGTTGACGATCTTATTGCGCACTTCCATGCACTTTTGCTTGCTGCGTGTGGGTTTGTTGAGGATCGAATAAAGAGTCAGATTTCAGTTCCGCTTTTCCTTCTCGACCACACATCACGGACAAAGTACAACGCACTCGCCGAAGAGTGAAGTGATGTTTTGAAGAGGGCCAGTTCTGGGAATGTTGTTTGCTATTTACTATTTTTATCAAACCGGTCTTCTCGGTTAGAATGTGGAAGGATGGTTGGTTTATGAGCGTAAGTTGCGCACGGTGGTTGCGGATGAGAGATCGCTGTTTTCGTTGTGTTTCGATATAAGGCAAGGCTCAGTGGTTTTTGTTGCGCTTTGAGTAACGTAACATAGCCATTCTCCCACTCCAGTATTTGTGGTGTTGGCTAGCTAGCTCTAGGTGTTGCAGTTACCGACAACGCCAAGCCCTTCTCTAATTCCCTTTTTTCTGTACGTCTTCCATCACACTTTTTGCTCCACCTCAACAAAGCCCTCCACAATTCGGTGTCATATTGCTGCACTCTCGACAACCACTACCTCTCGAATTGCCTCACGTTTGGCGAGCTCAGTCTGTGGAATGTACTTTGGTGCGTTTTTCTACACAACCAGTGAGCCGGGTATGTAGTACATTGGCGCCTTGTCGATTACTATTGGCACCGTTCCATTGGGGGGCATTTAAATATAGCCAGATCAGCGTGTCAGCAAAAGCACGAGACAACCAGTGAGGAGCAGTCTGTACTGCATCCTCTTGCCCCATTCCCAATAAAACGGATTTACTACGATTCAAGCTAAGAGAGAGGACGCAGACAAAGAAGACAGATTTTGTGAATGCATTTTAATGGACACCGTGATCGCGACATCATACTACGGAGGATGGTTTTTATTTATCTCGGTCATTCTAAATTTAGAGATTTACTGGCAGTTTTATGTGATTGATGTGATCGCTTAAGTCATCATCAATGCCGGCATGTCAATTCTTTGCTTCTTTTTGAAGTGAAACGTAAACACACGGGTGTTGATGTGGTCAGTTTGAAAATAGTGCTAACGATAAAAATCTTCTACAAGTGGCCATGGCCACGGTATTTGTGTCTCGATTTTGTATCTCGTGCTGTACATTGTACATTAACGTCACTGTGATGTTTGTGTGCATGCGTATGAGTAAAGAGTAAACAATATGTTAAGATATTGGGAAAACACATAAGTGCGTAATATACGGAACGTGTTTTAATCTTTCAAAAAATATTCTGTTTTTCCTTTCCGAATGATCGCGTTTTGTAGTACGAGTTAGTTTCGATGTGTTTAGATCCAAAAACCAACAGCTACTGCACCGTTTGAACGCTTTAATTCCTATTTTCGTATTCGTAAGCAATGAAGGAGGTCAACAGAACGGAAATGTTGAATTTGTATGGAACGCTCGTTCTTTAATGCACTTGTTCCACTGCTAATGAGAACCACAGTGTGGGAGCAGATGACTTTTCGAGGTTACGCTTCGTGCATGCAATGAAAAAAAAACTCATCAAACGGTGAATGAAAATTGGTAAAGCACAACCCGTACACGCGCGATTTGCGTTACTGTGGAAGTAAATGCGCAAATAAGTAAACGGTAAAACCGCTTCTAGTTGAGCGATTTGTTGTAGCACGCCTCAAATGGCGGCGAAACCGATAAACGCCGAAGGAAAACCCCGGCACCGCGGCAATACAAATCCAAAGTGCCACGACACAACACCTTTGAAGCGTTTCCGCGTTTCCCATGTTGTAATGTGTTGTTTTCGTTGGGTTTTGTTTACTTGTAGACCGATTATTTCTATGATGAACTTCACGTGGTTTTGCATTTGCATGTTCGTAGAAGGGTTATTATCATAAACAGAGGAAATTCCTTTTCCCGAGATGATTCACTTCAAACTAGAATAGTAAAAACTGCTGTAAAATAGCGCGAGTTTTGTCACACCCGTTTGAGTGATGCTGTCAGTGATCGGTAGTGAACGATCACTGACAGCATCCGCACTCCGAGTGTTTCGGATCGGTTAGATGTTTACCTTGAGCGCTCGAGCTGCTGCTTGTGTTCGAGTGGTGTCGTCGCTGTTGCTGCTGCTGCTTAGTCTTGGAGACGGGATTGTTCAGAGGATTCTCGAGCGTACCGTACGGGAACTTCTCGTAGTCCCGGTAAACCGGACCGCGGAACGACGAGTATTGGATGCTGTCGCTCATGTAGTAAATATCCATGGTGACGGCGATGTGGTTGTGTTGTGCAGTTGTCAAGGATACTAAGATGACGCTTTTTTTTTACAGCAACACACGATGGTTCATTCAAAGCAAGAAGAGAGAGCGCGCGCTAGGTAGGTCCTTCGAATCCGACTGAAGGTTGCCTTTCAAATGGTTTTTTTGGTGCGAGCTGGTCGTTTTTTGTACGGTTTCTTCCTAACCAGCAATCGTCTCTGAGTGCGTGTATATGATTAACCTCCACCGGACAATGTCTTTGGATAAGGTTATAGAGCTTCAATAGTGAGGGTTTTGTCCTCTATCGTTCCGCTTTAATTATGCTTCACTGTCGTGTCGCCATAGAATGGCTTCTTTATTAGTGGTGGCTTATTAAGATTGGGTTACTTCAGTAAATCCGTTGCCTTCACCCGCATTCACTATTAGCACACTTTCACTACTAGCAACCACAGGCCATTTGGCACTCCGTTTTGTTGGTAAACAATTGCTGTTCGATCTCAAGACTTTCACATTTATAACATCACTTTTCGTTTGGTGACACTTTTGTTTATGCTTTTTTGGAAAGAATCACTTCAACTGCATTGGTGCCACGCACGTTGATTTCGATGCTTAACTGTGGGACGTTAAAACTGGTTACCAAAACGACGCAATATTCACTTCTTACTGGTTGTTTCGCACTGTTTAATGAAGTTCGCTTGCCGTTACGTTGGTCGACTGTCTGAGCTAAACTGCAGCGTGCGATGAGCGTGGCCAGGGATATATAAAAACACACTCTACCACCACCACCACTCAGCTCCACTCAGCCTCAACGTCGTTCCGAACGTGCTGCGCGTTCGTTGCTCCAACTCTGGCGTACGGTAGAAAGACGGGGCGCGTTCGCATACAGCAACAAAACCGTGATGTTCCGTCGGCCCGCGTACGGGAATTATCTCGGCACGGGTAACAACGCAAGGAGAGACACGGCGACTGGAACGTGGTAGCATACACGTAGACGCGCGTCTCGATCTCGCGCGCACGCGTCTCTTTGGCTGTGTTGGTGCCGGTTTTGCTCTTTCCCGAGCACGGTGTTAGTATATGTGTCATATGACGAAAATGACGGTTACGCACAAATTCTTCCATTCGTATGTTGTTTCTCTCTTTCTGTTCTCTCTTCTCCAAAAACACCCTTCAGAAAAATATGTTTTGCAAATTAAAGGTTTTGTAAGGCGATTTTATTGCAAATATCAAACTTTTTTTAACAGAAACTGTCGATATGAAACATATAGTAAAACTAGTAATAATATTGCGTATTGCGAATAGAAATATAGTAAATAAAAAAGGTAAACATCTTGATCGTAGGTGAAACCTGTTCACCAGCAGATCATGTTCGATCGTATATGTTGCGAACGGGAGAGAATGTAAGAGTGAGGGAGAGCGATCACTTGCACTCTCAAACTGCTATGGCAACGGATGAGATGAAATCCCCATTTGCAGAAAGAAAACAGAAGCTTTTGAGGGAGAAAGAGAGAGAGATAGAAACCAGCATAGCGTATTACCCCAGCATAATTATGCTGCAGAAAAGGAAAACATACGCATTTTAAAAATAGCATCATCGGTACTTTTGCCGGCTTAGGCGGTGTTCGCTACAGCAAGCAAGATTAACTGCAATAGAGCAAATAGCAAATTGCGTGTTGCCGGTGTTTCGTTGGATGACGTCAGTGTTGCAGGTGGGGCATGTATTATTAGTGTTTTGGTTTGGACAATTTGAGCATCTCTAAAGCCAAGAAGAAACTGAAGTAATCTCTTGCAGAAAATAAATTATGATTAAATTTTCACAAAAGTCCGTTGAACCTTACGAACGTTTCGCGGGGAAAAAAAGATCCCTCCGGTTCTTATCTCGTCCGCTAGTGGCGTATTTGATTTATGTCTAATCTAAGCAGGGATTTGTCCACACTGTGATTATCTTTATCAACTGATTGTTTACTGTTGTCCCTTTTTGATAGTGTGTCGTGTTTACTATACAGGATGTAACTATACTTTGTCCTTCGATTTGTATACCTTTAAGGTTTTACGCCTTTCACACCTGTACGGTGATGCGCCATCGAACGTGGTTTGTTGTCATTCGAAGCGACCTTCGGTAAAGTCCCGGGAAAAACAACAGAAACCGACTTTAGGAATTAATCCTGGATTTACTAGATGTTATTCAATCAGCTAGCTCTACTTAAGCAGAAGATCGCGAGCAATTGAGTGTTTTAAATATGTCGCCTTCTGAAGACTTTTTAGATTAATTTGATTAAATCTGGGGCCATTTCTGATTTTTTTCATGTTCAAGGTAGAATACCTTGAAGTACTTGTGGAAAGTTTTTACCTTTCACGAGAATTAGTGAGTTGAAAATAATTCTTTGCAAACAATTGAGTTTCATTCACTTAAGCTGGAAAACCCTGTAATAAGGGGTTCACCCAGGTAAAGACACACCCATGTTTGATCGTTGCAAAAAAAAACGCCTGATAGGGTTGATTAAACACCTTTCTTCACTGTTGATCTTCTTTATCACCGACCCCTTCATCAAGTGGTAACTAGCACTCGGGGAAGTAAGTGGACGCCAAACTAGTACAAATAATGTTAAGCGTCTTGGGTAGTAGACAGTTAAGCTTTTCGCACTACATAACAACGCATCCGCAGATGTAACCGGGTTGAGTCGGTACTCAGTAACAGTGTGTCTCCGGGGTCATCTCGTCGCCATAATCGCACCGAGTACGATCCATCAATTATTGATCAAGAAAATTGATCATATTTCGTTCCGCATCGATCTGTTATCATTCGCATTGAGGGACACAGTCGATTGCCCATCCGCTGTGTGTGGGCTTTATCTTTATCTTTAACCCACCCAATCCGATAGATGAGTGCATTCGATACAGAAGGGGGATACAGGTTAGGTCATCGCTTTTGTTTGTCCTCATCGATGTACTACTAACGAAGCTTATAAGCTACCGGACGAAATGCTATAATCGCTTTTAATTATACCAATAAAAATGTGATGCATAGAAATGTATAATCGGTAATGGGGTAGAACCGTAACCGCATTGAGAGGGTTGCTTAATTGTGCCCTTGTGTTTTCATTTTACCAAACCAATCGTTTAGAGTTGCCAGAAATTTAGGAAACAAATTACTTACCCTTGACGGGTAACCGATAAACCAAACATAACAAAAGCTGGTTTGTTCCTGTTTCTGTTTTCGGGTGCCATTATTATTGGTACGTAAGCTGGGTATTATTGGCGAGTTGTAAATCCAGAGTACCCAAGGTTTCCGAAATAGTTTTCCTGTTGTTGATAACGATATCAAGCTTACAAAGCGAAGAAAAGGCAAAGACCTAAGCGATGGGGTAAGAAACTTCACTTAGAGGTGATTGCATGCGTCCAAGGATTCTTACGCTATTGAGAATGTAGACACGCTTATCGTGTAGGCCTTTTCTCAGTACTGTTGTTGACTGATGACTAAGTTTATGTCTCTACCTTTTGTATCATAAAACAAGGTAAAACAACGCAATTTCTGTAGCGTTTTATCGAAGTACTGGAATTTTGTTTTGCGACTTTGGGAATGAAGATTTGCGTCGCAATATGATCAATTGTTTATTCTGTTTTAATAAAAGTTTATCAAAAAAAAGACATGTGTATAACTTTCAACTTGATTTTTGATTTTTTGGTCCAATAGTATTTCCTTCCTTCTTTCCTTTTTTTTGTTATCTGCTTTAAAAACCTTGATTCTAAATCACTACACATATCATTTCAAGTGGCCGTAAAGTGTTGCAGCAGTTGTTTGCATTCCTTGAACATCTTAGCTAATAGTGTCCATAGCACTAACGGCACTGTCTGTCAATAAAGTTTACTAACCTACATTTTCCCGATCCTCTCAGTGCAAACTGAACAACCGTCGAAGAATTCAAACAAATCTTATTTACAGTAGAACTTATACCTTAGGTTTCGTTGCTATCTCACGTTGTATTTAGTTATATTTCTTTCCACGATATACGGTGTGGTTCATTTGTTCCTGTGCTTTTCTTATCATAGTACAACACTTGAAACGTATTTAGCTGTTGATAAACTCATCGTGCTCAGAAATACCTGGAACTCCCCTTCATCTTTTAGACACCCTGTAGATAAGTTACAGTGCTTAAAATTGTTAGGCTGCAGGAAGTTTGCTTATTTGCCTTCTAGACACTTGCATGATGCCTCATTTAGGGATGACGGTATGTACTGCACGTGAATAGAGAAAGCATGTCTGCTGTTGCGAGTCGTGGATGAAATTCGCGAATCGCTTTACAGGGTTTTCAAGCTCTCAAATGTCAAAGTTGGAACCATATCTGGATTTTTTTCAAGTTGAACTCGACTGTGTTGAGGTAGATGTGGAGTCTGTTTCATTTTTTGGAACTTTTGCAAACTTAAACTCTCTCGTTTGATACATCCATCATGGCGGCAAGCTTTGCACTTAAACGACTTCACGCTCTAGAATAGTGGAAATATATCAAATCTATCACTACACATTCTACTTCAAGTTGAAAATAATCCAGAAATCATTTTATCTCAAAAACACCTAATAACTAAGTTTTCTTCTAAATTGTCTAAAAATACATATCAATCTTATTGGTTCACGCTCATCCTTACTAACGTTGTATGAGACATATCGTTTTTTTCTAATCTTAGATGCACCTAGAATCCGTTATGGTATTGTTCCAGCATTGTAGAAAATGGATGCTGACGCTATTTGCGGTTACCGATCAGATAACACAATACATTTGACCCTGGCCATGGCTATCATGTTACTGGCATCACCGTCTACAAGCTTCGTTATCTCTTGCGGGGTTTCACCGTTCTAACTTTGAAAATCTTATTATTGCTATTCTAATTATTGCATTCTTCTGTCCATCGGTCATTCATTTGTCGTATCAAACAACAAAGAATTATGAATTGAGCAAGTTTCTGAAGTCTTTCGTTTACTTCCCTCTGGCACGCGTCAAAAGCGAAAGGAAGTTATGGTTCGTTCGGTTTTCGTAACTTTATTCAGTTTCTACATCGTAATTGTTATATATACGATAATTTATTACGCTTCGATGATTTTAACGTTTTGGTTTTGTTTTACAATTTAATTTTTGTACAAAGTAGACAAAATAATATTTAGAAGCTAATTATAATTACTCTTTTTTTTTCTTCAGGAAAATCTTGGTGGCAATTCTCGCACGGTTATGTTGGCCACGATTTCACCAGCCAGCATTCATGTGGACGAAACTCTTGCCACGCTGCGATACGCCTGCCAGGCACGTAGCATTGTTAACCGCGTCAAGGTGAATGAAGATCCGCACGATCGTATCATACGGGAGCTCCGGGCGGAAGTCGAACGGCTGCAGGTCCTGCGACAGGATTACGAACGTCAGAAGCGTTTGTCCGAGGCCCATCAACAGCATCATCCACCGCGCAAAATCATTATCGAAACCTCGGTTGATGATGGTGAGGTTGAGGCACTGCGCCAGCAGCTAGCCGAGACGGAACAGGAGCTATCGAAAGCTCAACGGTCCTGGCGTGAACGGTTGCAGGAAGCGGAAGATGTTCGCCGGACGGAAATGAAGTTGCTAAAGCGCAAAGGGCTAGCGTTGGAGCTGTCGGCCGAGCAGAAGGAACCGTGCCTGGTGAATTTGGCGGCGGATCCAATGCTGTCAGGAACACTGCTGTACATTATTCCTCCCGGAACGGTGCAGATTGGACGACCATCGTCCCTATCATCTCCAGATATTGTGCTGGAGGGTCCGCTTGTTTCACCTAACCATTGGTAAGAGTTTTCACAGGACAAACCAAGAAAATCGCTAACTAATTGTGTGTATGTATCTTACCTTGCAGCTCGATAGAGAATAAAAATGGGAAGCTATTTCTGTTACCGGAAGCCAGTACCGAGTATGAAACGTTCGTTAATGGTGAACTCATCGTCGAACGTCGTCAGTTATTCCACGGTGATCGATTGGTGATCGGTGGCTCACACTATTTCCGCATCTCGAACCCACTGTGTCCGAACAAATCTACTCAGATTGTAAGTGCAAACATCATATCGATTTAAGGTCAAAAAATTACATTTTCTTTCCTTTTTCCTTTGTTTTGCCAGATGGTAGATTTCCAGCTGGCTCACCAGGAGATTCTGCACGAACAGGAGAACCGTTTGCGGCGTGAGCTGGATGTTGAAAAACAAGCGGCCATCGCACGTATAGAGGCCGAACGAATGGCTCACGAGCAGGAATACGAAGAACGGTTAGCTTCACTGGAGTTGGAAAAATTTAAATACAAATGTCGCAAGGAATTGCTTGAAACGGAACAAGCAGCATTGCTCCAGTCTACTAAGCAGTCTAAGCGCCAGAAGTCCGATGGAACAAAAGAACGCCCGTCCGATGTTCGTGATTCGATTGATTGTGTTCCATCGGCCGCGGAATCCAATTTAGCGGACAAGATTCGCCAAATAATGGAGCACACGAGCGAGGAAAGCCTGGCGCACATACAAATGATGGTAAAGGAAGCTAGTCAGCGGTGCCGTAACGTCGGTTTAGACTATGACTTCAAGCAAACGCAGGTGTGGCAAGATGAGGGCATTTTCCGTGCCGTGATCAACATTGTCGATCGTGCAAACGGACGAATAGCTGAGTGGGTTCCGGCACGGTTGGAATACTGGCTGGGGATAGTGCGTGAACGGGATGACTTAACCGCGGACAACATGTTCGAATATTTCGACCTGATGTGGATCGATGCGGCGAACCAATCGGCAAATGAATCGCTTCTACACGATTCACAAAACTCTAGCCGCATTTCGTTAAACCTCAGTGCGGTCAAGGAAGCGATCCGTGGACGGAGCAGTCTTGTATCTAGCTCCAGTAGCCCAGGTAACGAAAATACCGTAACAGCGGGAAGTTCGCGCAAATCGCAAGGACTTCTTAAGTCCATCTTCTCTAGACCAACGCTGTTACAAGCGAGTGGCAACGAGGATAAAAGTTGTACAAACAGTGCGAGAAAGGCTCTATTTATCGATCCGGAGCCAAATGATGAAAATGTTCCCAGCAATCACCAACAGTCGTCACCGGCGCATCAAACCAAAGGCGGTAGTACGGGTCTGCATCGATTCGACCAAAAGGCGGCCAATTATCTTAGAGATCTTTCCTTAATGTCGCTAAAGCTGCGGAAATTATGCGAGAAACATCAAGAATCCGATACGCCTACCATTAACGATCCGTTGCAGGATCAAGGGAAGCAAAAAAAGAACGATGCGGAAGAAAAGTTGGCAGCACGCTGCCTAGAATCGGTGGTCGATATTGAACGTTCGCTGCAAACTATTCGGTCGGTACTAGCTGATCATAACATCAAGGAAGCTACGCTTAATGCCATGGAGGATGATTTTGGACGAACGCCCAAATCGGTACGGTTTCTGTTGGACTAGGATACTACTGTTGTGCGTATGTTTACGTTCAATTCTTGCCTAATCCCTTACCATTTCTGTAATAGTTAAGGGAAATGATAAATTAATCGTGTATTTTCTGTACAGTTTGTTTTGCACCAAACTTCCAAAGTTTCTTTTTTTAAATCGGTAGTGGTTAATTGATATCATTATATTTTTGATATATGTTTGTACGTTCTGACGGTTTTGACGTATTTGCAATAAACGGCATTACTGGATAAGTTTAGAGTTCACAATTGTATATAGCGGAAAACAATTTTAACATCCGAAGCATTAACCTGTTTAATCTTATGTAGTAGCTTCCCGCACGCAAATACACAATACAAACATTTTAAATTTTAATCTAGAAAGATTTAAGTTTATTGAAGAACAGGAGAGTGTTGATTAACATGCGGCGTAAAACACGATCTACATTTCCCCGCTGCATGATTTTAGGAAAATCTATCTCTACCCATCCAGACTAGCAATACTGTATTGGAACCATACTGAATTCAAGTAACTCGCGTATCTACGTATATATCTCTTATATCATACTGTCTCGCACTAGCAGTAGTTTACAGTTTCTCTAGAGATCTATGCTGTTGCCGAGAGAGCCGAGACTATTCTTCGCTCCGTCAACCAAAGAGAAAGAAGAGAAGGAAAAGAAAATGCCCTACTGGAAATGATAACGTAACGATCACAGCTCGCTGGTTGCGTCATAGAATAGATTCGATTTGTAACACGGTTTGCGGTTTTCCTTCAGATTGTTCTCGGTAGGACAGGAATTAATTCAACTCGTGCGTCACGTGCGGTAACTGTGGTTGTCGATCGCTTTTTAAAGCTCGTCCCTTGGAAGCGTCGTCCGCTCGCACGGACAATGGTACGCTTCTTCGGGTTGCTCAATCTTCTCCATGCCCGGCTGTACCTGTATCGGACTAACGATATATTTAGCATACTCCTGCAAATGTGTGAGAAAGAATCATTATGAGCGTTGATGCTTTATGATTGTATACGTTGCTGTGTCCTTTACCTTAAACAGCAATGCGTGATAGCAGTAAATGTCCAACGGTAACAAATTAGCGTTGACGAACGCGTTTGCATTATCACGAATTTCACGTGCCTTTTCATCGTTTTCCCGAGCCCATTCGATCTGCTGCACCAAATCGGACAGATCCGCCTCGAACGGTATGTAGTGTCGCATCGGTACCAGCTTGCGGTAAAAATGTTCGTAGTAGAACGAGTTCTGCTTCAACACGACCGAACTGCCGGCCAAGAGATAGGGCAACCGGTACGCCGCTACCGTACCGTCCACATTCACCTGATAACGGTAGTCGAAGAAATCGTGCATAGAAATGTGAGCAACGCGCGGTCCAAATTCACTTTCCTCGTCGCGGAAGAAAAAAAAGTTTGTAAGCGATGCGTTCAACAGCTCCGGATGCCGTCGGGCCAATGCCACTAGCTCCAGACGTTCGCGTCGTGCATCGCGTCCGCGCCAGAAAGCTTTCGCGTGCTTTTCTGCCCACGGCAGACCGCGTCGTTGAATCGAAAGCATATCCAGCATTACCCGGCCCATATTCTCCAGCGTCGATTCGGTAATATCGTACGTTGGCATAACGATGTCAAAGGTATCGTCGCTTCCACACCAGGAAAAGATTGGATACGGGCCGGTAGTACGACTTGGGCCACCCTTTTTCACCAGCGGCCAATCACCAAGATTTACAAACATTTCCATATCGGGCAACGTAAACTTGCGAGCCAACGAAAGCAAGATCGTGTCCATGAATTTACTAAACCCGGTGTGTTGTCCGTAGCAGCGCCGATGCACTTGATTTCGTAGAATGACATAATTGCAGTGTGAAATGCTGCCCGGCTTATCGTACTGTTGGATCATGCGTGTGCGTAAGCTGGAGAAATTGATCGCTCGAAATGGGATAAGATCCATATCGATCTGTGGATCACCCGATGGACATCCGACCGTATCGAGCCATTCATCGACGGACCCTTGCGGACAGTAGCACTGTTCGGAGTAAAGTGTTCCGGGTATGGAGAACGGAGATCCATTCAGATGAACTTCGTTGTGTCGCACGTGTATCGTGACGTCACTGCACGATTCCGCCAGCCTGTAGCGAATGATGCTCGATCCATCATGACGGTCAACCTGATTCAACCGATACCGGCAGGTCCCGAAACGTGACTGTCCAATGATGTGCACGTCGTACTTTTGAGATTCATTGATTCTGTTGGGGTGAAAAAAAATAAATAAACACGAATCATTTGAACATTGCACCCAACATATACTAACTTTTGATTGTCGGTGTCTCTTGGTTCGATGAAAAAGTAGCGCGCCGGAAGGGTGACCCGGTCCGGAATCTCTACACCCGGTCCCCAAACGCGGCTGTTTTTTGCATCCACCACACGATCCGCACTACCACAGGAAGCGAAGTAACAGGAGTGTAGCAGTATCAGCAACCAACACGACCAGTACTGTCTCAACCGCTGTTGTTGATCCTCCATTGCAGCACGCACCGCGAAAGAGGTGCAAGAGAGAACGTATGTTGCCGCGTAAAAATTATTCGAGCGTAACACGCAATCGAGATTACACCGTGGTAGGTTCCGAAGGAAGCATATGTTTGTAAACAAAACCCCCTGACAGCCGTCGGTGAGAACAGCTGATGGATGAGATTTCGTGAGATGAGACGTGAGCTAAGCGTGAAGTCATGTGAGAATATTTGAAAATCTGCGCAAATGAACAAAATATGGTTATTATTCGGTTTCTTTACGGTTGATTTTGATAAACTTACTCAATTGTAACGGCCACGCTGTATTGTTTCTCTTTTGTATTTTTGTAGTCTTTTCTTTTAAATTATCTCAGCTAATAAACAAAGATCAGTCCAGGCGTTCACAAAGGAACCAAGGCAGCACGTATCATCATAGTAACCCAAATAGTAATTACCGGCAGTAGCATATTCAACGACAAAATGAAGCAAGACCCTGCACAAAAGTTTTCTCCCAACAGCGACTATCGCCAAACTTTAAATCGGCTGAAAGTAGAATTCGAACGTCGGTACAACGATCAGCAACAGGCATCTATTGCCACGCTAACGGAATACGAAATAATCCGCACCCTAGGTTCGGGTGCGTTTGGTACTGTGGTAAGTAATTGCATCTTCTGTGTGGCGCAATGCATTTATCTATTGGTGTTTCATAATGAAGAAACTGATCAAACGAAAAACCAGCGGTGAATACTTTGCCATGAAGATACTGTCTAAGGAAAGGATCATCTATCAGAAGCAGCTGCAACACACGTCGAATGAGAAACGGATTTTGCAAGCCATTCGGTTCCCGTTCGTCGTGAATCTGGAAACGTGTTACAAGGACAATTCCTACATCTATCTCGTAATGCCATTTGTGAATGGAGGCGAAATGTTTACGCTGCTTCGCCGATCACGAAGATTTTCCGAAGCACAAGCCACTTTCTACGGTGCACAAGTAGCACTGGCCTTGGAGTATCTGCACGCCTGCAATCTTATTTATCGGGATTTGAAACCAGAAAACTTGCTCATCGATTATCGTGGATACGTGAAAGTGACTGACTTTGGTTTTTGTAAGGTAATGAGAAGAGAAGTTCTTGCATCCTATGAATCTAATGTTTAATCCTGTTTCATCACAATGAAGACGATCAAAGATAGGACCTGGACACTCTGTGGCACACCGGAGTATCTCGCACCAGAAATCATCCAAGCGAAAGGATATGGGAAAAGTGTTGACTGGTGGTCTTATGGCGTGTTGCTGTACGAGATGAGCGCCGGATATTCTCCATTCTATATCAACAGTGCCGATCAGATGGCATTGTTTGAACGAATCTGCAAAAGCAAGTACAAATTCCCGAAGAACTTCTCCTCCGATCTGTGCGATCTGGTGCACCATCTGCTGCAGACCGATCTTTCTCGACGTTACGGTAATCTGCGCAATGGGTGCAACGATATCAAGCAGCACGCATGGTTCAAGTCGACTAACTGGTTCGCCTTGCTTAACCGGGAACTATCCGCTCCTTACGTACCGAAGCTCCAAGGACCGGGTGACGCTTCACTGTTCGATGTTTACGATGAGCAAAGCCTGAAGTAGCCTCGAAGTGCCAGTATGCGAAAGAATTTGCTGAATTTTAAAGTTTTATTCTATCGCATCATGCCCGTTTTGGGATGTCCAATTCGATGGACAGCTTTACAAAGTTGGATTGGAGGTGAAATGATAAAGATAATCTAATTTCATTCTAAGATATTGTAGGTAGATATTATAATTACTACATTATGGTCCTGCCACGGTAGCCCCTGTTGTGCGGTCGGCTTAAAATTGCGGAACCTTAAGACTAATGACGCGCCCAAAGCGCGATGTGAGCCGTTTTAGTGATGTTTCGGCAGTGTCTTCAGCACTATTAGCATCCGAAATCCTTGATGTGGCCAGTTTCGGCTTAGTGCCTTTCTGCACCTTTCCAGTTGCTCCAGAGATCGATATCAAACGTTCTCTTTCCTTACGGTAGTTGCGAGTTTTCCTCGTTTTGCGAGATACTGGTTCATCTACCGGTTCGTGTTGATGTGGAGTTTTCATATGTCGCTTCGATTCTACACTGAGATTTAATTTTTTCTGGTGTTGGCGCAATTTTTCTACGATCAGCAAAGAAATCGAGGTACTGTTTATGGTTCCTAATCCATTATTCTGGATTGACCTTGCTCTGTACTCTTGAGTGGGAGAGTTAGGAGGCACTTCTGTTTCACCTGCTTCACCCAAACGAAAAAGCGGACGTACAATACCATTCGGGAAAAGCGTTGAATGTATTTCAGCAATATGGGCGTCCTAAAGAAATGAATGAATCAGTAACATTAGTGAGCCACTTAATATGAATAAGTCCGGCCTACTTACCACTACGGTTTCGTCCCGAAACATTCGGAAACATATTGGACAGAACGGTTTACGGTGCATCTTCATATGTGTGGTCATACTAAGCAGCGTATGTAGATAGTAATCGCATTCGTAGCAGTAAAACTTTGGTCCACGTATCGCAGTGTTCAACGAAAGTGAGGTGAGAGTTTTCATGTAACTCTAAAATTAACCAAAAACACCGAATTAATAATTTGCCAGCTGCATGCCCGGCTCTATTTACTAACCTGTGAAAACCCGTCATTTAATGACGCTTCCCCATAGCAGAGCTTCATGTTTTCATTTTCATCTTTACAAATGGCCCCCTTTTCGAACACAGCATCCACAGGGGTTTCGTGATCCGTACGTCCTGCTGCTTCAGCCGACATTGATGGGACACGATTAATCCGGCAACTTTAAACTTGAATAACTATTACTATCCTTGAACCTGATCAAAAGCACCGTTTGCTTATGACCGATATGTATTGAAACACAGCGGGGAATGAAGCTCGGTTGAAAATGGGACAAGCTCGATGATTGTCAACGGGATAGCACTGCAGAAATGAAGATTATGCGCCTACTCTGATGACTGATGGCGACCATTTCTTTCGACGCCGTGGTGTTAGTTTGTTGGGGATGCGTGACATACTTAGTTTCTATCCCCAAACATGGTATAAATTAATCAATATTGAAAGTTTATCTCGTTTAGCAGAATAATCTAGCACACTATAAGAAGATCTTCGATAAGAAGAAAGGAAATGAGCTTCAGTAAGAACATATTTGATATGATTCCTATATGGGCAAACTGAGCTAGTACACTCACACTTGCACGTCCAGGGATTCATCCAGCCCTGTGCGTATTTGACGCAGAACGTCAGCGCACTGTCATCCCAAAATTGAAAACAACAATAACATTTTTTTCTCTCTCCCAGCAAAGAGCAAATGATAATAGTGATGACGAACGAACTCAGGTTAATTTAAGTTCGAATCGAATTGCTGTCTGTATATTTACAACCCATCAGCTAAAGCTACGAAAATTCGAGCGTTTCGGTGTGAAAGTGATCCAGTGCGGTCAACGCAATTACCGAAAAATACGCAGCCAAAAGGACGACCGCCAACATGAACCTACACGAGCCGGTTGATCCGAATAAGGTATGGAAAACAGAACAAAACATGTTTGTGTATTTATTGTTTTATAAAGCTAATGATTGTTTATCGGCTTTATCATTGCAGCCCTTTGATGAGCTGACGCCGGAAGAAAAAATGAGGTAAATGTGGTCGAGCTGTAAGCACAAAAAAAGGACACGTACACAAGCCATCGCGCGATGCGATGCGGTGTGGGGCAGTTTTTATCGATCGTTTATTATCGGCGCTGAGACCGCTATGCGTTGCAAGCGTCCAGCGCGACTATCGCTGTGTCAAATGACTCAACTATTAATTTATCTGCACTGATGAAACGAGATCCTTGAGGGTTTATTGTGTATAGACATATTTTTATCTCTTCCCTTTTTGTCTGTAATCCAACAATCTAGACTGGAGCACATTAAAATGTATGAAAAACACAAGGGCCATGAATCGATGCACATGGAAATGGTTGTGATACTGCTGGTCACACTCATAATTGCTCAGGTAGTGCTGGTAGAATGGAAGAAACGGCACTACAGATCATACTCGGTACGTTGGGAAACTTGTTGTATAAAAACAATCATTTTTTTTTAACTTATTAATAACCACATATTTCTTTTCCATTGTAGTTAATGACACTACTCGCACTATGGATAATCCCGTTCGTACTCAGCTTACGCAGCCAGTACTGGCGGTTTATCTTCTTCTGGTTAATATTCAGCTGCATCACCGGCTTGGTGATGCGCAAAGCGGTACGCAAACCCATCTCCGGCACCACACCACGGCTAGTGTACAAATGGTTTTACTTCATCTACAAACTCAGCTACCTGCTCGGCATCATTGGGTACATCGTAATGATGTTCACCTTTTTCGGCGTAAATTTCATCTTCAATCAGCCCCCGCACACGTGGATGGACGTTGGGCTGCTGCTGGTATTTTACGGTCTGTACTATGGAGTGCTCGGCCGTGACATATCGGAAATCTGTGCCGATAAAATGGCCTGCCACATCGGGTATTACACACCGAAGGGCATACCGACGCGTCATCTCGAGCGAAATGTGTGCGCAGTGTGTGGCAATCAGCTACTGACGGACGTCAACGAGTCCGGTGTGATCGAAAACACGTACAAGCTTACCTGTGATCATGTTTTCCATGAGTTTTGCATTCGCGGTTGGTGCATCGTGGGGAAGAAACAAACCTGCCCGTACTGCAAGGAAAAGGTTGACCTGAAAAAAATGTTCTGCAATCCGTAAGTATCGAGCAGCAAGCGGGCGATGGTAGCGTTGTGTTTGTTAACTTTGTGTTTACGCTTCTAGGTGGGAGCGTCCCCATGTACTGTACGGTCAGCTGCTGGACTGGATCCGGTGGCTTGTGGCATGGCAACCATTAATACTGTTCATTGTGCAAGGTATCAACTGGATGCTCGGGCTGGAGTAAAGCATGCAATGCGAGCAACCGGTTCATGTTCGTTTATTCCATCTCCTATCGGACGATTCCACTAGTCGCGCTGGCAATTGTTTTGTTTCCTCAAGAGTGTATTTAATTGTGCTGTTAATTTTACATCTTTTTTTTTTAAATCGAAACCAAAAACTACCCGTACAGAAGAAAACAGAGCACAAGTGCTGTTCCTGGATCGTCTCGTCGGCCCTTCTAGGTTATAAACCGTTCTATTTTCCCACTTCACAAATCACTTATGTAGACAAAGCGTAGCAAGCACCAGATAGACAGTTTATTTGTGTGCGTAAAAAAAAGAAAGGACATTAGGCACTCATTTTGACGATGAGCATTACGCTCGTGGAAGCTACATTTCCTTGCAAGGCAATGAGGACCCATGCTAATGTGGAGAGCGTAATTTTAATTAGCTTTTGTGTATTATTTTCAATGTGTGGAAAGTTTCGTTCAAGATAGACCTGTTTTGAATTGATTTCCTTAAACTTTTTGCAATCCTAGTTATAAGAAACTTCGTGAAATATCAACTTTAACATCAGGTTCAACAGCGTTGTACTTTCCAATCAATTTATTTCCCTTTTTATATGTACAGACCTGTGCCATAGATAGTTCTTGTTATTCTGGGTTTATTCTTTTATACAACACATTCCCGATTGCCCGATCGTCACTACCCTCCTCTCAGTCGAAATAATCCTCAATATCGATGTCAGGATTTAGCAAGTCTTCTCCGTACGGTGATAGATCAAGCTGATTCAGGATTAAATTCTCGCACGTTTCTTCCAGTCCCGTCTCACCGACTAACAGTGCTCCCTGCAAACGGCCGTCAACCAGCACAAATTTAATGTACTCTAATCCGGGCGTCATACGTAGCAACACCTCATACTTGTCGTTCAAACCTTGTCCATTATAGCGCCCCAAAAGCACCACCTGGTAACCGAACAGGGTTGTAACGTGGTTGAACATTTCGAAGCAAAAATCCTGATAAATCTCTTCACCTGCACGCTTGGCGGCCATGCTACGAGCGGCCATTGCACCCATTTGGCGAGCCTGTGTCCATAGACGCATCTGGAACCAATGGGGGGCAAGTTCCCATCCGGCGTAGCAAACATCCCCGGCCGCGTATATATCGTTTACGGATGTTTCCATCGACCAGTTAACGAAAAGGCCACCGTCCGGCCCCAATTTAAACGATTGATCACACCCACCAGTCCAGCTTATGGCCGGTACTACACCGGTAGCGGACACTACGAAATCACACTCAATGGTTGTACCATCGGTAAGGACAACTTGTAGTCCGGAAGTAACTTCTTTAATTTCCGTAACTTCCACCGATTGATGAACGGTTACTTTGTTGCCATTGGGGGAAGCTGTCTCGCCATGCTTTTGGATGTCAAAGGCACGATGCCAGTCCGGTCCTAATGCAGCTCCTCGCTTACTGCCACCAGCTGTAGAATGATCCCCAGTTTCGTGCTGTTCCGTGTAACGCATCCGCTTGTAAATGGTCTTTTCCTTTTCCGCTGTTGCCTTTACGTTTAATCTTTCTCTAAAGAACGTAGCCGCACCGGAATCAACAAACGTGGAGCTTATGTACGGATCCTTTATCACCCAATGAATTTCCTCCATTCCATCCACCTCATACACCAGTTCCGATGCAATGCCACCGTTTCCCACGACCACTAGTCGAGTGGCCGTGTGGATGCGCTTGCGAAACTCTTCCACCGATTCCGTGTCGCGTATACCGATCACGTTCGTATTTCCCTTAGCCTTATCGATAATGTTTGGCCTGGCACCGGTGCACAGACACAGATACCGATAATGGATGCATTTTCCAGCGGTCGTTTTTATAAAACGCTTTTCGCTTACGATTGAATCAAGTTGATCGAGCAACACATCGATATTATTTGCTGACGCAAGTTCTCCTGTGCTTTTTTCCTGCACATCGAAGCGGTTTAGAATTTTACCCAGTGGGACCACATTGGTGACAGCTTTGACGAGAGTAGACTCTGTTAGTAGCAGAATTCGATCGGTTGCTGTTGGACGAAGAAGGTTTAACGTTTCGGCACAAGTCACGCCGGCAATTCCTCCTCCGACGATAACGTAGGTATATGAAATGCTGTCCGTCATTATACTTTTATGGAAAATACGACAGAGTGTTAATGTTACGTTCGATTGGTTTCTATTCAGCACCGCAAATAAAATGTTTGTTTTTTGTCTACACTACCACACGCTTGTTTGACCGCTCTATAGCAGCAATTTAAATCAAACGCGCCACTTATTAAACTAATAGCACACTAGCACTGGTTTCCTACTATTTGGAGGAATTGTTTTGCTTTGCTGGAAAATATTCACTGTAATCATACTCTCGGAACGGCACATCAAATGTAAGCATTCCTCGGTCCATAGCCCTTTCTACGGCTACCAGCAGTTGTGTGTGTTTCTTCTGACACAGCCCCGTCACCCGGTAGCTCAACACTTCACCCGTTTGCGGTGAAATGAACTGCTTCAGCAGATCGATATTATTGTGATCCAGCACCAGATACTCATCGCGACAAATCGGACAAGGATTGCCGGTAGAGATGCGACCCTTGCGTATGCAAGTTTTACGCGTCAATTTCGGTGGGTACGGTCCTTTGTGATTACGCCGGTATTGTTTCCACACCGGATCTTCCTGGTAGGTTTGCCGGTAAGCGTCGCTGGCAAGGTAGCGAATGCTCGTCTCTACCGGTATCACTCGCGAACGATCTTTCGGATCATCAATCGGTTGTTTTGATGTAGCTGCGCCTTCTTCTCCTTGTTGTTCGAGTTCCTCGCTAGTGGTTGTTTCTTCTGTGGCCTCCTTTTCTGCCTTTGTGGAACGTCGCTGGAACGCGGATGTTGAGAGAGATCGTGTTTGGCCAGTGCCGATCGTAAGTACGCTTTGGCGATAAATAGAAATGATTTCAGCTCCGATTAAGCGCAACACTGACATTGTGGTCGATGACGGTTTCGTGTGACGTAATGCAGATTGTTTGAAGTGTTTTCTGTCCGCAGCGAGAGTTTTTGCTGGAACAATCGAAAAAATGTTACGCGAAACAAACTATTGGGAATGAGTAAAACGCTTCTCGAAAGAATAACGAAACGAACCAGACTTATTTAGTTATCCTTTTTGTGCAATACGAACTTACCGGCAATAAGTTTGTTGGTGTTCGGCCTGTGTAGTGGAAAACCAAATCTGTCATTCGATTTGGCGTGCACGTTGCGCTCCAAATCAAGCGATTCATAAAGCTTTGTATTGTTTACCTTTTTTTTACAACGCAAAAGTTTGGTTTAATTGAAATATACCAAAGGAAATTTTGTTAATTTTCGCAGCTAATTTTCCGCCATCACAAATTGAAGCTTTAATAAGTAAAGGAAGCAGAGAAAACATATTTTTGAAATATATTTTTCCACCAGCAAGTTCCGTACGCAGCCGAACATTGAGTGCTTTCAAATCCTTCCAGCGCAGCCTGTTTTGCCGCTGTCAAGCGTGTGAGCAAAACAAATCAATGTGCGAACCGAAGTAACCAGGGAAATCTAGTCTGCAGAACCGTGCACAAAATACAAAATTTTTAACTGCAATTCCTTTTTCGTAATGCTTTCGGTGTCCCGCATTGCGGTCGGGAACGTGCGCTGCGTACATCCGAGCTTTGTACGCGTGAGAAAACACGTTCCCGCTGGAGGTTAGTGAACACCGGGAAGGCTGATGTAATCGAGAATAATTGATTTATCGATTTTTTTTTCATTCTCTGTAGGCTTCACCCAAACGTTCGGCAGTCGACGATGGATATCCATCAAGGTAAATCAAAGCCTGCTGGCGAAAGAGTCCACATTGAGCCGACGGAGAAGGCAAAGCCCGACAGAACGCAAAGCGGAATCGAATGATCCGTGCAGTTGTGATGAAGACGAACCGAACGGTCCAAATTCTAGTACCATTGTTACACCATGTGACGAAAAGCGTCGTATCCCTATGATGGGCGAGTTGATACAATTTCCGAACGATCCCAGTCCGTATCCGGCCCCTCCAAGACGACACATTCCTATAAATCGATTTTTTCAGGTTTTAAATTTAAATTATTACCATCGGTTTAATTAGTGCTGAACGTGAAAAGATTGTATTAATATCGTTTATTTTTCCCAAACCCCATCGTTCATCTACTCCTAGCCGAAACCGGTCGAAACAATCCCCGATCCTGTTTTAGTTTCTTGCGAAAAGTGCGAAAGTAATGAAGATCACGTAGATGATGTTCAGGAGGTTTTATTTGCGTTTGCTTTGAGCTGTTGCCAAATGTTTCATTTATTCGATTGTGAAAATGGTAACTAATATTTCTGTTTTATATTTGTAGGAAACAGAACAAAAAGCTGTTGCGAGTGCGGGTGGTCCCACATGTCCGCCACCTCCGCCTCCACCGACTCCGAAACAATCCTACACGGGATATATACTCGGTGCCATCGCTCTCACGGCAGGTGGTCTGGGACTTGCGTACTATAATGGGCTGTTTGATGGACCATCGCCCCCAACGCCGATAGACGAAACAAAGGAAGATCCGAGGCGAAAGAAGCAAACTTATCCGGCTTCCGCAAAAGATCTTCCAAAACACGTTCCTTACTTGCTGATCGGTGGTGGAACCGCGAGTATCGCAGCTTTTCGATCGATCCGGGGCCATGATCCCAAAGCGAAAGTGATGATGATCACAAACGAGCTCGAAATGCCGTACATGAGGCCACCGCTTTCGAAGGAGCTGTGGTTTAATCCGATTGAAACGGAACCACTAAAGTTTCGACAGTGGAACGGCAGCGAGCGAAGTATCTTCTACGAATCGAACGATTACTATATCGATCCGAGTAAACTCAGCGAAGCACCGAATGGTGGAGTGGCCGTAGCTCGCGGCTATGAGGTGCACCGGTTGGATATGGTAAACCGGAAAGCTATCCTTACGGACGGTACGGAAATATCGTACGATAAGTGTCTGATCGCGACTGGTGCTCGGCCGAAAAATTTGCCCATCTTTGAATCGGCTCCACGAGCAGTTCGGGAGCGCGTGACTCTGTTCAAGAGTGTGCACGATTTCGAGCAACTGTCGGCAAAGCTAGAGGATGGCTGCCGGGTAGCTATTGTTGGCGGAGGGTTCCTTGGCAGTGAGCTAGCGTGTGCACTTTCCAAGTCGGAACAAACGCGTAAGAAAAAGGTGGAAGTGTTTCAGCTGTTTCACGAAGCTGGCAATATGGCAAAGATTCTGCCAGAATATCTAAGTAGCTGGACGACGGAGCGGTTACGCGAGGAAGGTGTAAAGGTGTGGCCAAAGACACAGATTAAGGCAGTCGAAATGCAGGGCTCGAAACTTAAGCTAACGCTAATGGACGACAGCGTGCTGCTGGTGGACCGGGTGATAGTGGCGGTCGGTTCGGAACCGAATACGGATCTTGCGAAAACTTCCGGACTCGAGGTGGACAGTAAGAATGGAGGATTTTTGGTCGATGCTGAGTTAAGAGCAAGGTCGAACGTGTTTGTGGCCGGGGATGCGGCTTGCTTCTACGACACAAAGTTCGGACGCAGGAGAGTTGAACATCACGATCATGCGATTGTGTCTGGGCGATTGGCCGGAGAAAACATGGTTGGACTGAGTGAGTACTTTGATCGGCTTTTTATACTTGCAACGGAATGTCATTTTCCTTTTGTTTGTCTGCAGATAAACCTTACACACATCAGAGTATGTTCTGGTCCGATCTTGGGCCACGCATTAGCTACGAAGCGATCGGTCTCATCGATTCTGCACTGCCCACTGTAGCTGTGTTCGCTAAGCGTACAGCAGAAGAGATATCCCGAGCAGTTGCGGCAGTCACCGCTGGTAGTAACGATTCTGAGAAGCTGCAGGCAGCAAACGCTAACGTTAGCGTTGATGTTAAACCCGTGGCTGTTGCAGGAGAGCAAAAGCAGGTCGAACCAGCGAAGGAGCAAAGTAAGGAACAGCAGGAACCGGAGGATAGTTTCGATAAGGGTGTCATATTTTATCTACGCGAAAAGAAAGTCGTCGGTTTGGTGCTATGGAACGTGTTTAATCGTATGGGAACGGCCAGAAAAATTCTGGACCAGCACAGTGAGTATGACGACCTGAATGAAGTTGCAAAGCTGTTCAACCTTCACGAACGACCCGCGGAAGATGAGGAAATCGAGGCAGAATAGTGTTCATAGTCATGGCATGGTGTAGCAAATTGTTGAAAAGCGCACATAAATCGTTGCTAGTGGCTTTGGTGGCGGAGTATTGCTGAAAACGAACAGTAGAGAACAAGCATTTTGCAATAATATTGTATGGTTAAGCTAAAAATACAAATTTCCGTGTCAAGAAATAGCGTAAAACCTATTCAATCAATTTTCCTTTTATTTTGTCTAAGTTTATACATTAGCGGTAAGGAATAGTACAGTCTTCAAATCCTTCGTAAGCGATTACTTAATTTTTGCTTCCGCTCCGACATACTTAACTTCATCGAAAGCCTTTCGGGCCCGCTTCAGCTCTTCGTTCATGGTCAACAGATCCTTCACGCGAGCATACTTGCGGGAGTTCTTGCGCACCAGAAACACAATGTCTTCCACCTGTACACGACCCGTACGCCCGATTTCCATGGCGCGGTGCGTCATCTCGGTAATGAATTCGACTACCAGATCTTCCAGCAGATCCACACTTTCGGTGTACGGATTCTGATCGTCACCGAAACCATACATCATGCAGCGCAGCTCCTTGCTAAACAAACGCTTGCGCCCGGATGAGGTCTCGATCTGTACCTCACCAAGCTCGTCGTCTTCAAACTGCGGGTAACCGAGTAAAACGTATTAGTTTCCAGCGCATTTGCGTTGTTCTTCTGTTTACTGTTCTGTGAAGCTATCTTACCTCTGCCTGATCGAAACCTTCCTCCGGAGGATTAGCTGCCATTTTCGGAACTTTTATCACACAATTTTGATGGAGAACGTTAAGCTGGCTTATACAGTTTAAAAGATCGTTTTATTTATAACTTGATTAGATCGATATTAACAGAAACAAAAACTGACGAATATTTTATTTGCTGGCTTGACAGCTGAGCTGCTTTCGGAGTGTTTTGACAGCTACAAGGATGCTGTGGTTGCGTACGTCGAATGATTTCGTTGGCTGCGTTGGTGTTTAATCTTCCATCGGTTGAAGGTCCTGAAATGAAGAGAAGCAGATTTTATAAATCATGAACTAACCGTCTATATTTTTTATACTAAAACTATACAAATAGTATTCTATGATACGGCAACAAAACTTCTTAAATACACATAACATAACCACATAACTTGAAAACGACAATAAAACGTCCGTTAGCACACAACCGCTTACATTAGTACAACCATACCAAGAATCTCATTACCCCCTAGCGCCAATAAATGCGACTTCTGATATTACTGGACATTTACACAGCAATCTACTCACAGCAATAGTAGACAACAAGCACATATGAGACTTTCTTTTAAATAAATTCATAATTTAACTAACCATCAAACCCTCGGTTTGGCATCAATCGATCTCAATAATCGTATCATCAATTTCTATGACTTGATCATCGTGCTTCATTGCCACCGTTTCATTGCTTTCACTCGTAATTCCTGATTGTTTGACTTGTTCAAGCAATGAATATCTCACATCTCTCACATCCAGTGTGCTGTTCTCTGCACCGTCATACTCGCTTAGTTCTTCGTCTTCTGACTGACTCATCGAACCAGATCCACCCGTATCGCTGGCGGACTCACTTGCAACCGAAATGTCCGCAGAGCGACTGATTTGCTTGGTGGAGGACAGTTTCGATGCTTCAAGATAATTGGCAGAAAAACTTACATTAGTCGCGTCGCAGATGGAATCCTCCAAGCCATCTTCCACATCATGCTGCTGCTGGGTTTCATCTTCATCCACAAAGCACGAACTGTTGAACCGCTCGCTGAAGCCCTTACGGATGACAAAATTGCCCTTGGCATTATCGCGAAACTCACAGCTGCCCTCAAACGTGAACTCTTCCCGCTCGATTGTATTGTAATCTTCAAACACCTGCGATCGACTTCCTTCGGTCGGAACACCCGATCCGTTCTGATTGCTTTGGGCATCGTCGTTGAAATCCTCAAGCAACAGCCCATACTGCGAGCAATCCGTAATGCTGGCCGAGTTGAACAGAATTTGACACTGATCGAGCGTCTCCAACCCGGTCATACAGTGGCTAATAGTGGTCTTGACCAAGTTAATCGTGCAATCATGATTGCTATAGATGCCGGTAGAAAATTCCTTTATAACACATCGTTCGAACGTGATGGTACAGTTGCCAAAGATCACGATACCCTGCTTGTTGCTCGATCTGGGAGCGCCCGTGAAGCAACAGTTGCGGAAGGTAATGTTCCCCTGCTTGATTACCACACCGGTGCGCACATTCGAGCAATCGAGTCGGATGTTTTCCAGCGTAAAATCTCCATCGATCGTCAACAGTACGCTGTCATCGTTTTTGGACACGATGGTAGGATTTTCTTTGGTAGCCCGATCGTATGCTTCTACAAACGCTGCATTGCTTACGCCCCGGAACGATCCACCGTTGTTAAGGTATTCGAGAAATTTTATGTCCTGCCGTGTACCGGGTGGTAAATAAATAGCACTATCGGGACTACAGTGATCCAGCGCGTGCTGAAGAGAGTCACACATCTTCACCGAAATCTTTGCGTCCATCATCTCCTTGACACGCTGCAGATAGGTAAGCTGCTCATCCATGGGTACGGCCTGTGTAACAATGTAAGACATCGGTGTATCGCCCTTACTTTTACCCGCTCCGAAGCGAATCTTTTCGTAAACGCTCCGCATAATGGGATTCTCCAGGATGTTGATTTCATTTTTAATCGTATTTAAGCGTAAATTTAGCTGCAGCAATTCGCTCGATCGGCTATCCTTCAGAATAGACGATTCATTATCTTCGTCTTGCTCCTCCGCTTGGTCCTCCTCCTGGCTCAGCTGCAGTTCGATAAAGTCTCGCTTACGCTGGATGTATCGGGCCTCAGCGAGAAGGGCCAGCGCGTGTGATGACAGCTGACGCGACATCGTCTTATTTTTCAGATCATGGCAAAACCGAATGCGCGACTCCAGATGCTTATCGATCCAGCTATGCTCGTCCTCACCATCGTTGTCCCAAGGCATCCAGAGATGCTGATAGAAAAACCGCAATTTATCAATACAGTCGGCTGTGATGTTAACATTCAGGGCGGGGTTATTTTGTTCACGTAGCGGCCACAGCTCCTCCAGATCGACGGTGATCTGCTCCTCCGGGAAATGCACATCATCGTCCTGGATGGCTTCGATGATAAAGCTTGCCTTTAGCTCGTCGAACAACACCTGATCGACCGTACCGAGCACGACCAGCGGATACTTCATGGACAGTTGTTCGCATACCGGGCGCGATGCCTTCCAGAGCGCTTGCCAACCCGTTGGTTCCACGGCGACTTCCACGAAATGTGTCCACTCCGAACGAATGGCGGATGCCGGAATGTTAGTACCGCCACCGTTAAGCACATTGGTTGTTTCAAGCAGTCGCGTGAGGAAGTTTTTCTTGAACTCGTACACTTCCATTTTTGTTTTCAATTATGTGGCAGAGACACGGCGTAAAAATCGTTACCGAATTCAAACAACAGAATAATTTGAAAGCTATCAAATTGTCTAGAAAATCTAGAAGCTATAAACCCACGCCTTGATGGAATGTACCAGACTCAACCATAATTCATTACTAGTGTCGCCATCTTTAAATGGACCATTTCATTTTTAATTGCTTAGAAAACGGATTTGAAACAATTTTCTAGACGTTTTGTAGCTACTCAGTCCTAAAAAAGGTTTCATAAATTATGTTGTTTCCAACTATTATAAAATAAACAATAAATTAAATTTAGAAAACGGTATATTACATATTTTTGCTACGGAGCTTCAGTGGTTTCGGGACGTCAAATCGCGCCAAGAAAGCATAAGCCATCAACTATGGGCAAATAATTGTGCTACAACGTCCACAACGGACTATGGGATCATATTGTAGTCATAATGCGAATGCCATCGCATTTGTCAAAGTGGGTATTTTTCACACTTTTTTCAAGAATTCCGGAGAGGCAGGATTGCCGTCGTTTTCGCTGTCGTTGTCGGTTCGTTGAGATTTATCAAGCCATCGAAGTGCGTTCCAAAACATCTGCATCATCAAAAGCAAGCTCTTGAATTGTTTCCAATCAAAGTGCGCGGTGTGAGTGTGTTTTTTCTGAGGCGGTTGTTTTACCCCTGGTCGCCCTTAGGACCTTGTTTTCGCAACAACACCGTGTGTGACTAATTGTTATTCTTGCAATTCACCGCAATAGGGCCGTCGATGGCCGCTTCTCTTCATCCATGGGCACACGTTCGGGCGTAAAATTCTAAAACTGCCAACTTCGTGATGATTACCAGCAGCTATTAGTTCGGAAAAGTGTACGTGATTACCGTGAAACTGGGAAGGGTTTTTTTCTCCTGTGTGTGAAGCGATTAGATGTAGTGTGAATGGTGGTAGAGGCAACCGTACGAAACGCATCGAGTTTTTCCATTCACCTGTGAACTCATTTCGCGGTGCTTGCAGTAAATTCTAGCGGGGAACGTGTCATCCAATTGTCGTGTCTCGTCCGGGGGGAGTGTTGTGTTGGGGAAGGTTATTTTTTGCGCAAATTAAATTATCACCTCTAATGCACATCGTCCAGGCGTTTGACGGGTATGCTCCGCTTACCAACCTTCCCGAGGAAACACACCGGTCGGTAAGGGTGTAACAAACACGATACCTTACGACTGAACGCAACGGTGCGAGGTAGCTGATTACATAAAAAATGTAAAAGAAAATCGCCACGGCTCCCTGTCCGCCTCAACATACTGCGCGTTTAACTTCTAACAGCGAGACTGCACAAACAGCGGTTAAAATATTCGCCAAAAATGGTCCATTTATTCGCTTCTGATTCTTTTCTCGGAACGGGAAAGAAAATTTCAACAGCGAAAAATTAACGTCGAAAGCCGCCAGCAGTAAACTCGTATCCGTCACCGATGTGTGCGTGTGCCGTAAAGAAGCGAAGGAATGTTATTCGAACAACACGAAAAGAAAAGTTTGCAAGAAACGAGAACTTCCCAAAATAAGGGAATAGAAAACGGCGAACCAGACACACATCGGTTCGTTCGCGGGAAGAAGAATTAGCTTAGCGGTAGCGCATCGCGATTCGCGAAACATAAAAGGTTTGTTCGCGTGCGTGTGTGTGTGTTCAGTGTTGTTTCATCCCTTTCGTGCCTAGCGGCATTTCACTTACACACTCCACACACGTACACCGTTCCCCGGGTAGGGTGTCATCCTGTCACGCAACAAGCGCCCCCGTGCGGAGAGTCCCGGGATGACATGTGACAGAGCGAGAAAGAGAAATGAGCCGCAGGCTCATGCGGGAATGAGCAAGAAGGCACGATCAACGAGTGAGACGAGATTCCAGTAGTCTCATAGCGAGAGAAACAAAAGAAGCAAATACGCAGCTGACCACTATGAACATAACAAAAAAAATTATGTACACATCATTCCGCGAATGTGGGCAACCACCTTCGACCGCTTTCGTATCATAAGTTCTTTCTCTGCCTGCAAATGGTTCGATGTATGATGTATGTTTACCTTTTTGGCCCCGCGTGTGCCCGCAAGTTCCTGAAGGATTTTCTTCCACTTTTTGTGTGTTTTTTTTTCGCAAAGAATTTCATTCCTTGTACGATTATGATCTAAACTTCGATGCTAGTAGATGCCATTACATTAGCACACCCTGCGTTTCCTGCGATTACTTTGTTGAAACAGGAAGAGTTGGCTTTGCAGAATTGTGTTGCTACGACTGATGTTTTTACACATGTTTTCAATTAGGTTTTTTTTCTCGCTTAATATTTACAGCAACCGTAAAAAATTATCAACTGAGCTGAAGCAATCGTTCGCTTAAGTTCGTACCAAAACGTGTGCTATACGTTCGGTGGGAGAGCAAAATAAACACCCGTGTTTAGAAAGCACAAAAAGTTGTTGTTATCGATCGTTTTGAAAAAGTGCTTTTTTGTTGAATGAAGTGAGTTTTCAGCAGTGTTTGAACAAGTGCATTCAAAGTTTGATAATTTTGTTTTTCTGCTTTCAATAAATCCACCCCAAAAATTGCACCCAATAATCTATAGTGTTCCCGTTGTGTGTGATTTCATCACGAAGAAAAAGTGTTCGCACTACAGTGCAAAAGTGAAATTAGTTTGAAAAGATTCTTCTGGATTACCATCGCACAGAACATCAATACAACGCCCGTAGTCTGGTTGCGGCGAGCCTTCTACATATCCTGAAGGAAACAGGACAAATAAATCAGAAAGAAGGTAAGTGTCAGCTGAAGCGCATGTCAAGCCCCCTCTTAATAGTGTCCTTGATTGTTGTGTGACAATCCCTGTTTGCTAGGCAACCCTTTTATTCCAGCAACCCTACTACGCGTTCAAATGTCCTTTTGTGGGGGTTTTTTTATCTATACACGAGAAGAGAAAAATGACGAAAGAATTGTTGAAGGGGGGCATTAGTGTAACCTTGAACTTGCCAGCAGTAAAAAAGGCGTAGTTTGTATCACGTTTTTTTCTATGCTCCACAACGTGTGTTTGGTTTGGTTTTAGTATATAGCTTTATCAAGGTGATATTTTAAAATGAAAACCTTTCAACCTAACAGAGTGTGATGTGTTTGCGATAAAAATAGAATTTGTAGCCAAAGTGGGTGCATTGTTGACCTTAGCGCTTTGTAGCGAACTGTTGAGAGATTTAAATCTTCTTCAGACATCGCTTACCGTGACCTCCCCGAGTAAAAGAAAAAATGGGAAACGAACATTCTTGCCTCCCACATGGGTTTTTTTTACTGTTTGATTTTTTTTTAAATTTCCGTAAGAATTTTGTTCATTTCATACGATGAACATAAGTTACACAAAACAGACAATGTATTGAAGTTTAAAAGTGAAAGAAAAAGTTCATTCCAAAACAAATCTTTTCCCAGAAATAGGCAGGAATCGTTTGACCTAGATACGAACGTTACGTAAATAGCTGCGCGGTTTATGCTTTCTTCAACAGAAACATAATAATAATAACCGGGTGTGTGTGTGGTAGGAAAACAAATACATTGACAGACAACATAAACATACTGGGGCAGGAGCAGTATTTTTGCATTCCCATTCTTGGGTCATATTATTCCTTAGTTACGTTCGACGATGATGTCATTATTAAATAGTAAAAAAAATCAAATCATCAATTTAGATGAATATTCATAAAAAAGATCAACACTGTTTCGATCAGTCATTGCTTACGTACCACAAATACATGTGTCGCGTACGATAGACACGCAATCAGATGTAACAATGGTATATAAGAACCATTGCGCGTGAAGTATGAAGCTACCTTGTGTTTTGTGTTTGCAGTGTTTGCTGAAATTCATCGCATGTCTACTGTTTGATAACTGCCCACTGATAAGATAAGCAAAAAAGAAAAATCAAAGTCTTCTTTTCGGTCAGCTCTTGGGGAAGCAAAGGATGATGGTTTGCCGGAATGGTGCAGAAACTGAGACAAAAAGTCCACCCATAGTAAGTGTGTGTTGGCAGAACATGGCACACTAGGATTCCACACAACAATCGGTACAACGCGATGTAGCATAATTGACAAACGTCTCTATACTTTCACGTTGCCGTTGGTGATTGCTGGATGATTGAGAAGTATATTTGTCCACTGTGTTCTAGAGATGTGCAAGAGTGAGATGAGAGTAAGAGTGAGATAGTGAGTTGAAACGTTATATTGAACGAGTTTCGTTCACTCACCACGAGGAGTTTTAGTGACTCTTCTTGGAAGGCCATGCCCTCAGATGTCCGTGCCGGAAGTTATTCGAGGAACCAAGTTCCATACCCTGTTGAGAAAATGTAAAATTTTCCTCATTTTTGAACAATTTAGCTAAATTGAAAAATGTGATAAATTTTAATGGGAATTTGTTGCAATAAGTATCTTTTCACTCAAATGATGCTTTAAATTAAAAATAGAATAAAAAATCAAAAAAAAATTTAAAAAAAATTTTCAACTCGAAAATTTCATAAGGCTTACCCCTTACGTTTTTTTTGGGAAATTTCGCAAAAAAAATAAATTGATTTATTTTAATGCCAATTGGTTAAAATAAGTTTCTTTTCACTCAAATAATGCTTTAAATAAAAAAAATAAAAAATAGTAAAAAAAAAAATAAAAAAATCTATACATTTGAAAATCTCCTAAGGTGCTAACCCTCCTAGTCCTTCTAAGCCTTATAAATGACTTATACGTTTATGCCAGTTTTTTTATGACTCCGAAATGAATCGCTAAACGAGCTGACTCCTAATAACGACTCATTCGCTTTAGTTGACTCACTAAAAAGAGTTGTTATTCTCATCTCTACTGTGTTCTACAACCACATTCAGCAAAGGTAGCTCTCGATAAGAGAAGTTGTGTTTCAGTTTACTCGTGTGTGATGTGGTTATGTGTGGATGCGCATGTAGAATTTGCGCATAAAAGATGATCTTTCCATCGCCACCACTACTACTGGGCATCATTAATCATCAACTGCTTCAACACCGGGAAGTCAACACCGCAACGCAAACGACAGTAGAACCTACATTTGGCTGGCACATGGGGTTTTCGCTGTTTGTTGCCAATTATACATTTTTGCGATTCAAAGCTTAAATGGGTTTCCGGTGTCGATTTGGGTAGAACGAGATACAGTACCAACACAGTGCCCCACCCTTACATTAGGGTGTGCGATGTGTATGTGTGTGTCGGTGTATAACCTTGTTTTGGGGTGGTAGTTCTAGCAGGGTGAATAAATCCATGCGTAAATAATAGAAGAAAGCGATGCGAATTGTAACTAAGTGGAGAACTTAAAAAGAACACATTTTACACTAGAATTATCAATTCTTTTTAATTATTTTTTTATTTAATTTCATGCGATTTTTTACAATTTTTTTTATGGATTTATGGAAAAAAGCTACATAGTTTTTATTCAATAAACCATCTATAAGAAACTACAATTTTTCTTAATTTTTCTGACAAATTATGAAAGCCGCATCACAACACAAATTCTCGTCTCTCGAACCTATAAACAAGAGTCGTGAAAATCGTAAAAATGTAAAGCGAACGAGTTAGAATTTCCCATCCACCATTTTCCAAATAGTTGTTTTTGCAGCCGAGAGAAATAAAAAAAAAAGATATTTAATATTTAATTTTACTCTGTGTGCGTTTGACCATGCGGAAACAGTTCGTAATATATAACACAATTCGGATCCCACCATAATTTTTTTCAGCAGAGAATTTTGCTTAAAATAATGATCCATTCTCTAGTGCTAACTCTACAAAATATTAAAACATAATTCGACTCTTAGAAATTATTACAATTTGATAGTTCTACTGCTTAAAAAGTATCAATTTTTTCTTATCATATTTTCCAATGATTTGTTTATCCACATTTCTTCTATCCATTGTTTGAATGTAAGCAAATCTTCCACTTAGCGACTAGTATTCCGTTAAACTTTGTTAGCGATTTCATGCCCTTTCCCTGCGACGAGAAGATTGATTGATCTTCGAGATGTGGCAAAGAAAACCAAAACAAAATCCTGAACGTCCAAACAAACATGATGCCCGTTGTGGGGCGCTGTGTGTGAATCTAAACAATAACAAACCCACCGATACATACAACCGGGTGAAGCGGCAGTGGCTCACCAGGAGAATGGAGGGTGAATTTGGTATTAAGTGGCCCGCGGAGTCAACGGCCAATCTGCTTTAAAATGCGGATCAACATTTCGGCAGACTCTCATTAGCGGGGATAGCCACTTCGTTTGGAGTCTGAAAAGCTTGAGAAAAGAAGAAAAGGGCAGCATCACCCAAAACCCCCCACACACCCTACAGCAAGAAGGCGGTTTTTGGTGAATTTTTCTCCGAACAAGAAGATATCTCTATGTTCCGCATTTTCCTCCTGTCGTCCGACAGATGGAACGAATCGATTGGCTCGTGTAATGTGGAATGCTGTGGCCAGTTTTTTGACTCGCCGGACCTGATCGGCTCGTTAGAAGTGGATCCACTATGCTTAGCAAGTCTGCTTGTTAAAGGAGCTCTTCTAAGCGCTTAACCGATCGATAGCGGATCGAAGAAGCTAACGGGAAAAAGGGTGTTTCCGAAAGAATTCTTATGCTCGGCCACTGGTGATGGTTGGTAACGGAGATGGGCCGGGTATTTCTTTTTATTATTTAAGAAAAATTTGATTATCTTGTATGTCGACGTTTAGACGGTGTGTAGTGTTGTGATTCATGCAAAAGATAAAGACAAATGTTTGAACACACATGAAATTGAAATATTTTCTTTCGGTGTCACGACAAAATTAAAAAGAGGAGGGACATAAAATCAGAAGCATGTAAAGAACGTTTTCAATTTTTTTTAATGAAAAATTCCATTGTCTTTTTGATGCGAAATATTTCCTCACATTCGTATGACGTTATCAGGTGTTGGAGAAATTTTTCAGATCCAATTTGCAAATCGTTGTTTTGAGAACGTTGAAAATCCTCTTCTGGTACACAGAACAGTTTGATAGTGTTTGTGTGATGTTCTCGTTAGTTAGAAAGATCAGACAAATAAGATATTGGTGTGTCAGGTGTGAAGATCGTGCAGCATCCACCAGATCAGAACTGTTCGCACAAGTAGAATACCGAATACATACGCGAGATGATTTATGGTAATTTAGTTTTTTTAAGGTTTCTTCTAAACCTCCGTTACTTTACCGGACCGGTGGATTGCTTTTCATGGTTTGCTCGAGACACGGTAGATGTGATAACGCCGTAGCCGTTACTGACCGGTTAGTTATCTTCCATTTAGCGAACGTTGCGTAATCGTGTTCGTTCTGCATCTCAGCATCACGATGTTTTCGTGATCATCATCACCTGAACGCTAGATTTGGCACGTCCGGGTGAAGGCGAATAAGCAGTCGAGAACGCGAACGGAAATGTGTCTCCCTATCTGTGTGCTCCACACACATACCGAGATTTTTCTCATGATCACGGGGCTTATCCCACGAAATGAGACGTGAAAGCCATGGAAATGATTACCGTTCGATCGGGAGGGGCAAAGAGAAAAAAAAGCGAAGAACGAATGACCATCGTTAATGTTGTGTACGGTTCATTCATTCTTTCGTTCTTTTCGATGATGGTGGCACAGTGTGAGGAAAAGATCGTCTTTTTTTTGGAAAGAAGGAGAAACCAATCGATCGACAAGGTGTGTACAGTGAGGATGTGAAGCGGAGGATGCTGGTGTTGTAGCCTGGTGGGGAATTGCAGAAGCAGAACGGCGAAGGTGAAGGTTAATGTCCAGCATGGAATGTCTCGGTACAGACGGAGGAAAAAGCTTGCATGCATGTGTCTGTGTGTGTGTCAATTTTCGTCGTTTGTTCTTCCACCCAAAAAAAAATTAAGGGTTGTATTTGATCTTATGGGGTTTGCATTAAAAAGGGGGGAGTTTATAACCAGTTCGGTACATTCCCCCTTCCCAAACTCATCCACGTTGCGTGCGGTTTGACGGGGACCGGTTATCATGATGCGCGATTTACGATACAAAGACAAGGGAAAAAATTCCACGTCGAAAGTCAATCACGACACACAGCGCTAAAAGGTGTCCAAACGATGGTGTGTGGACTCTTATCTCCGGAATGTGTTGTCGTCACGGGAAAACGTAATACATATCTTGTAGAAGGATTTTTGTCTATTTCGCAAGCTAGAATTGGGTTGTAACAGGTGACTAGTATCATTTGAAAAGCGCCTGACCGATCAACGGAAGTGTTGTTTTTACTAGCGGAAAGCTTCTTCAAGCGAGTCTCCGATATCTTATCGAGTGTACATGTGTGTAAATATGTTCTACTGCTAAGTATACAGGTGAAAAAATACCTTCAATAGAATCCCCATCTGCAATGCGTCAGCAACAGCTTGAATTGTCTGTCGCATGTGAGCTGTTTCTGTGTTTTTTTCTCTCTTTTTAATGTCTCGCTCTCCTGCCGCTCGAATAGTATACTCAGTAGAGTACGTGTTAAAGGACATGAACAGCGCAGGATCAAATCTCGTCTGGACCTTTGTGTGTTGCTGCGTAGATTAGACAAGGATATGTTGGAGACATTAGTAATTTAAGTCACAGAACATGACATGGATATTGGGTGAATTGGGATATTAAGATCTTCGTTTTGGAATGTCAAAGAGTCAACCATATTTCTTCAAGCTTCTTCAGTAGTTGTTCCTACATTTGCAAAACATTCCTCCAACTAAATACCTTCTATTTTCTGTTGCTGCTAGTTCTGCTCCAATTTACGCCCCTCAACAGCGATCTGCTTCCAATCAACGAACCATTGCGACATCATAATTGCTGCGGATTGTCAAATCCAATTAGAGGCGCGGAACTGTCATACGATTCCGCAAAGGTGTACTCCACACAACTGCTGCCAACATGTGTGGGTACTGTTGTTCACTACCGAACATCGATACTAATACGATTGGCCGAGCAAAGTATTACTGATGTTTGGTTCGTGTGGAAACCCGAAATGGAAGGTGGTAAAGCCATCCCCAGAAGTCTCTTTTCCATTAGTACGCATATAATGAAGCCGAGGGATATGGAGGGATATGCCAACTGGAGTTCTTAAGCTTTATCGATCCTTCAGATATAGACGAGCATGAGCGGAGATCGGATTACAAGAGCATTAAGGTGTATCGAGAGTGGAAATTTGATGATGGTTGAAGATTAGTTTTCCTGGGACAGCTTTGTCCTGGTTCTCCGGAAGTCATCGATTAATTTAAATCGTGATTCTTTGTTCAGGTAAAGGAGAGTATACGGGAAACAGAAACCAGAGGGATTGGTTCGAATTTGAAGCGATATAAAACACAGGTGCATTTTCAATCGTTCTCAAAGTTGCACGTGACAGTTGCTCAAACTAATTCTTTCATGGGAAGGAAACTAGATCATGTACTAACAATAGAGCCCAAAACCCATTCTTCCACACACTGAGGTAACCGACGAGAATATCGTCTTGTATTGAGGGGTTTGGCGTCTAGCTGAAGATCACTACCGAAGTTGCCGTAACTGTAATTGAATTTGCCAATGAAACAGTGTTCTGCAGATCACACAGCGCTACTTTATGTTGGGAGCTGGTGAAGAAATAGTCTACTGCCGGGGTATGGCTTAAGACATGCGCGGGAGTTCGGCGGGAAAAGAATGGCTTGAGATGGAAGTGATTTGTACGGGGGAAAAACACACACAGAAATTAAACGTTTGGTACCTACTACCAGCTAGAATCCATGTAGCGGGCTTGAATTGTTCCCAGCGGTTTAATGCAACAGCTTTGATTGCCCTAGTCCGGCAAGATACTTGAATCGAAAGTCTAAGAGCATTTGTCTAAATACTCAAGGGTCTTAAAAACAGCAGCCCGGTTTACCCATTCGATTCTGTCTCAACATCAACCAGAGTAGAATGCGTGTTTTTGGTACCCTTTTTGGTTGATCAATTCTTTTTTGCCCAACAATGCTTTAATGTCGTGCAAGAGCATTCGGCAATAGAGACGTTAGAGGAGCAGCACAGCTCTGGGACGTGTTTACACATTCATTTTCGTTAGTACGAAACTGTTGGCCAAACTGCAGATAAGCATTAATTAAATGTTTACTTACATTTTTATTTGTGGTAATAAAATGCGAAGGATTTTTTACGCAGAAGTTGTTTGAGTAGTGGAATTTGCGTCATCGAGGTGAGATCATGTTTGTCTATATTAATACTGGATTATTTATCAATGTAGATTAATAACACTAATTTTAACTAAATTGGAATCGATTGAGGTAGCAAAAATGTTAGACCAAAAGCGTTTTAAAAAGACCACGTTAGGAATATACATTACAATATCTTAAGTACAATAAATTTTAGTTGAATTGCTCATAAAATATTATATTATGAAGTTTTTTTTTATTAACCAATAACTAATCAACTAATTCAAACGAATCGGTTTTAAATATGTGTCTTAATCTTGGTATGCTGGCCTGCTTTTAATTTATCACGCTACTGGCCCAAATATCGGCTTTATCAAGGATTTGTCCTAAATCGCATGTCTTATCATTGAATCGATTGAGTCCCGCCCTGAAGTGTTGCTCTGATGCAATCAGTTCGCAAGCGATAATTATGTTTCTTAAGAAGCTGAACTGTAGGCACACAACCTGAATATCGTTTGCGTAAAACTTGAAGAAAAAATTAATATTTTTCTTTTTCGACTTCCAGCGAGGTCTGTGGCTAAGTTATTCTAATTTAAATAAGATTTGTAGGAGAACCATGAATCTTTTTTTTTAATATTTATATTTAAAACTAAAGAAAAAAATCAATTAAACAACAATACAAATCACCTTCTATAATTCAGGATTAATGTCATATGTTTTAATGGCGATTATGAAGCAACCTTTAAATCATAATATGTAGGCTTGCCGGCATAAGGTTGACGCAAGTGTGCCGTTAGGGAAACATTGCACAGAAAAAGCAAACTTGCTGCTTATTTATTTCGCTTCCACTTTGGATGCATTTGTTTGCGCGTTGAAGTGGTCAAAAGGCGGCAAAAGATTACGTCGCTATGTATGCCATTTATAGAGCAATGTTTGTCTTGCTTTTGGAATTCAACGAACGAACGAATGAGTTATTGCTGCGGAGTAACACGAAGCTGCAGTTGCGATCCATAACAACAAGTGATCAAGCGGTCAAGGAAGATCATTTTAATTTGCTAGGTAAGGTTAATGTCTAATAAAATGTGTAAAATATAACATCAATGGTCGGTGATAAAAGGTTCTATCGTTTCCCTCTACTTTATGCACGGGAAAAAAAAGCTTTTCGTGTGAATGAATAGATAACAAAAATCTTTTAAACAGATGCATTATGAGGTGCGTGCGGCAAACAGCGCACACAGGTACACCTGAAAGCAAGCAGTTGTAACACACACCGGTGATATTTGCTTAACACCTTGCTCGACAACGTTTCCCTTCCGCGATACGATGGTGGAAACGTCTGGCAATCGCCTCCCTAACTACGGGAAGATGTAGATCTCGCTTTACACATTTGTATTTGTGCGCAGAATGTATCTAGAGTGCTTACACATATTGTGGTGCTTAATGTGGGAAAAATGGAAAATTCACTTTTCTTCATCACCGGCGAGAATGGTGTTAGTAACCAAGTGGTGATGTTGCTACTGCTATAGTTATAACTGGCGAGTGAGTGAGTAATCAATGGGTGGGTAAATCTCAGTACCGTTTTCCACACTATCCACTGGCCTTCCTCCATTTCCTCAATATCTCTCCATTTCCATTTGTAGGGAACGAGTTTATCTGCATTTTGTATGCCATTTTAATTAAATGTTAGCTGTGGGAAGATTGCCGCCCTTTTGGAAAGGGAGAAATATAGAACACCCGTATAAGTACTCTGTTCGTTTGTTATGTCAAAAAAGGTTTAACTTGAGTGTCCAGCAAATAGAGAAAAAATAGTGTTAAAGTTTAGCAAGACACACAAATCATCATTATTATCACTCATCTAGTGCGTCTAGGTTGCCCATTGCCCACACGGTTTTGTGGCATTAATGATACAATTATGAAGATTTATTCCTTTTTTTCCTTTAGGGCTCTAAAGCCCAAAATGCGTGAGCACGAACGGTGCTGCGTGCCAGATGTTAGCGTGTGCATATGAAGTCAATAAATGAACGCGCCCACGGAATAAATCTGGAACGTCATCATAAGATACTTTCACGAATTAAGTCCGATTGGTTCGTCTTGGTCGTCTTGGTGTTGGATTCCTTTTTTTTCCTCTCTGTCTTATTCGTCGTGTTGAAAAGGATCAACTTTTGATGTAATGAATTTACATGACGAGCTTGGCCATCACACCTTCTGCTGCCCGGCTCTGCTCATCGTTTTTCTGCTTGAACATGCTGTTAATGAATATTTCAAAGTAGATTCTCGTTAGCGCTAATGTAAACAGAGTGTCAGGTTCAAGGTAATGTGGAAGTAAGCTAGTCGCCCGGGCACATTCCAAATGGTGCTAAATTGGGAATTAATAACAGCTTTCTCGGGGAGTTTTTTTCTCCTTACACAAATTGTAAAATGGAAGATTAATGTTTAAGGAGTGACATAGGAGAGGAATGAGATGTTATCAAAAAACAATAAACATTTACACAGTCTCGCTTCCCACTCGGGTGAGAAGTAATTGATTTAAATAAGCCCAACTGGGTCAAGCAGTGAGAACTCTTCCGTAAGTATACTAATGCGTACTTGTGATATAGTTTCCATTTGTCCAGAAGTGACTAAGTGGAAGTTGTAATGTGCGATGTGAGTGACCGTTACCGATAACAGCTCCAAAGCTAATAAAACCATCGTGAATTAATGTTGATTGCAAAATTTTCTTCCTAATTTTTTTTCATACATATTTCTGCTTTTAGTATTAGGTTTACAAGCTTCCGGCGTTTTACGAAAGATGACGCCAGTGGTGTAGGTATTAGACGTAAGAGGCTCAGATCTCAGAGGCATTCGTTGCGACATTGACAAGATTTGAGTATGAACTCAGCCAGTAAAGAAATGTTGGATGAATCTCACTCAGATTCATAAATCATTGAATGAATGACTCTGAATCTCCATTATGTAAATTCATCAATTCGCAAAGATTCTCGTGTAATCATTAATCCTCAAAGATTTATGAATCTTTTGGAAGTCGACTCATGAGTTGAATGCCTCTGCACTGAAGATTCATGTGACTCTTTTCATATGGTTTATTAAGCACAACACTAAAAAAAGCATTTCTTCTAGTTCCCATTTTGAAAAAAATTTAGCTGAAACCTTCTCAAAAAACGAGTATTTAACATGAACGACAACATCCACAGTTAAAGATTCGAGAATAATATATTTTTGCAACTGTTTAATCTCTTTTTTTTGGACTCCAAATTTGTCCAGCAAAGCTCTCCTTTATTTCGGAAATAAACTTGAACCAATGTGCTGCTTTATTTAAGTCCCATTTACGATAAAGTGAGAGTGAAACTTTCCGCAAACATTTCACTTTCATGCCTTTCCCATCTGTTGGTGGTATTTTTCGTGATTTTAACTGTCACAGTCCCGATCGGGTGGGATCTGCACTTGAGCGTC